>NC_056735.1:5291427-5392163 GCF_019279795.1 Protopterus annectens | reverse complement strand
CAAGTATCAGTTATGCACTGAAAGGCACTGCGACTTTAAAGGTCTGCATTTGGCAAATGAGAACCTAAACACAGAATGACAAACAAATGTGAATTTCTGATCTCACTTTTTTACCTGGTGCTCCTAGTTTGTTTGACATTTCTTCTAAAGTTTCCACCTCCTCTTCCTGTGGGGCATGAATGACCATCACTGTTGAACCCACCATACTTAGTAAGCAGCCAATTTTACCATGCAGATTAAGTCTCTCACTTAGAAAGTATGAAGACAGGACAGCACTATATGGAGGAGACAATGAAAATCGTGAGAATCATAACATTACCCTTTCTAGCAAAATGCCTTTTATTATTTCATGGCAAAACAACTTAACGTGGTCAAAAATGCAAGTACTTCTACAGATTAGCATATGTATGAACATCTGTGTGCTATAAATGGGTACAGAAAGTACAGTACTGTGGTTAGGCAAAAACTATCATCATGCATGCCTTCATTAATCCTGCTACACCCCCCCTCCAAAAAATGCACATCTTGTAAAACTATCTACTCAACAGTGTGTCATCATGCCCTGCTAATACAAACACTTTGCGTGGTTGTTCATTAAACTACAGAAGGGCACATACATAAAACAGAGCTGAAAATTTCAAAACATTTATGTAAAAACTTGGAGAAATGAGGTCTACCAAAGCCAAATTTGAGGTAAATCTGGCCTCAAAAGGACATCCACAATGCATTCTTTAGCTACTTCCACAACCTCAAAGGAAATGCACAATTGTGTGGAGAGCTCATTGTTAATGGTGTCACCTATGCGGAGCCAGAAGATATAGCAAACCTACTGGCACACAAATTAATCTCCAACTTGACCCTCCCTATCAACCTTCCCTCAGGAAATACCATCAAATATCACTCCCCCTGCTATCACTGCAGGTCCTTAATGCTCTCTCTCTAAGGCCAAGAACACTGCATTAGTAAGCACAGACAATATCCCAGGATGTCTTCTAAATAGCATGAAACATGACCCATCAGGCCCTCTGAAATTTCTATTTAACTGTAGCCTCTAAACAGGCTTCATGCCTCGTGAATGGAGAACAGCAAAGTCACCCCTCTGCAAAAGGGTGGGACATCTGTAGACTCGTAAGTCTCACTAGTCTCATATGCAAAGCCATGGAAAGAATTATCATGGAAATGATCAATAATGACATAGGAAAACTCTAGACACTGGACCTAACTCAATTTGTTTTTTGTCAAGGGCAGGTCATGCCTACGCAACCTGGTGGACTTCTTTGATAAGGTCACCAAAGCAATGGATGAAGGCAAAATGGTTCACACTGCCTACCTTGACCTGGCCAAGACATTTGACACATCTCACTCAGGAATTGTAGACAAACTTAAGAGGTTGGGTACAAATCCTTGGGTCACCCTGTGGATAGTCAGCTGGCTCACAGACAAGACCCAGGAAGTTAGAATTGGGGAATTCACCTCTACAAAGAGGCCAGTCACAAGTGGATTCAGGGATTGGTCCTAGGATTGCTTCTTTTTGGCATTTACTTCTCTGAAGTCACAGCCAATGTCAATGCCCTCTGGCTAACTAAATTTGCAGAGGACTGCAAATTACGAGCCATCACTGAATCACCCAAGAACACAAATGCTCTCCAGGAAGGGCTGACAGACAAATAACTGGTGTCAGAGCCATGGACTAAAACTATATGCCAAGAATTGCATGATAGTATCCTTCAGGAAGTCATTCACCCCTGGTAACTACCATACTGAAAACACATCCCTAAGAGTTGACCCAGTACTGAGGGACCTGGGGACACACACAGACAGTAATCTAGCCTTTGACCATCACATGTCAACAGTAGAGAGGAAATCACTGTTGTACAACTTAAAGTTGTGGTACCTAGGTCCAAGGAAGTCACTGTTCCACTGTACTTGGCATTCATCAGATCTAGCATCGAGTACAATGCCCACTTTGGTATGTAAATAACCAGGCATATCCAACAACTGGAATGTCCACAGAGGATCTGCACTGAAAGAAATACAGGGTATAAGTAAAATGTTCTATGCATGCCAACTCACGGCCTTAATGCTGTATTCAGTCTCTTACAAGCATTTGAGGGGAGATCTACGCCTATCACACAAGGCGCTGTCAGACCCCACTTTGATTGACCTCCGGCATATCTGCAAAACAAACAGCATCAGAATTACCCATTCTAAAGACTTAAACCTTGCCTGTGATACAAGCTGTGCTGGAGAGACAGGTATGTATCCCAGAGACTACCCCCCTTCTAAGGAAAAGGCTTCCCCATCTATATGAAGCAGAGTTCCTCCCTAACCCAATTCACGTGTAACTTGGGCAACTGGATGGGGTACAGAAAATTCATCCCTGGTTTGGCACTATGTCTCTAAAGGACACAGGCAGCCTGTAAATGGTTCATCTCCCAGGCCCCTGCTTGTAAATGTTTCATCTCCCAAGCCCCTACTTACACTTATCAAGAGTATGAGAACTTGTCTGAGATTTAGGATGCATGGCTAGGCTTAAAAAGTCCCTTGTGGTCATTAGCCTAGTAAATGCCTGTAAACCTATGAACATATAGGGGAAAATGCTCAGCTATTTTTAATAGTTAAAAGAACAGCTGGCTATGCAATCCTTCATTGCTCTCCCCAAATACTACCCTGTTAGAAACATTTTATTAAATATACTGAGCCAATAAGGTATGCCCTAAAGGATTTTGAACATCTTACAGTTTCTGATACTGATCTGTTCGCCTTGTGTCCTGGCTTGCTCATGAAATATGCATTGAAATCCTTGAATGCATATCCTAATTTGACTTGCTACTTTCATCTACTTAGATTCACATACCCAACAGATGTGATAGGATATATAGTGGGAAAATCGATCAGTATTTTCATCCTTACATACATCTAGCTTGTGAGATACCTGGAAAGATAAAATCTAAAAAGGTACTCAACCTGAACAGTAGATGACTGATTTGTCTTCCAAGTTTTGGCATCAAGTGTGAGTGACATGACTTCTCAAGACGCAGTCTGACTTTTTGCCTTGCAGTAAATACCCTTCCTTCCAGGTTAGGCTACCACACTGTCAATCAAAGAGAGGAAGCCCCACTCACAGACAGCAGCTAACAAGACATTGAAGCTTCAGCCTTGGAAAAAATGATCTGATTATTTCAAATATGGCAGAAACAACATCTGGACCCTACCTAACCCCAGAACAATGAGAAAGTACCATTGTGTAAGTAAACTTACCAGAACAGATGATGTTTGAACAATCACTGCTGCAGTAGCCTTAGCTATATGGGTTACATCCTAAAAGATACAACAGCTGACCTGCTTCCAAAACCTAAGGTCACCTTCCACATGTCCAAAACCATTAATCGGCTCAAACAGAGCTAAAGAAAATGTGGTTTGCACAGCAAGCTCTTCAGAGCTTTCCTGATGCAGAAGAACTTTCATGACAACTGAGAGATAGAAGACAAAACACTCAAATGGTTACAGCTAGGAAAATAGACACAAAGGTCCTCTGGCAAAAAACCTACAAAATAAGGGGGGCTGGAGGGAGTGGCTACTGTAGATGTTCAGATACATGCTGTTATGGTGAGTTTACTTTACACAGGTGTACTGTGTCCATCATGCTGATCTCTGCTGCAGTAGCATTAGCTGCATGGGTAGACTACCATAGCTTAAACTGACTGGCAGGAGGAAGGATATGGGGCCAGGAGCCCTGCAAGAATGGTCCTAGCAAAGCACATCTTAGACCTGGAGAAGGAATCTAGTTTGTACTGCTTTGTAAAGGTACGCACAATGGACCAAGTTGCTGCTTCTAGAATTAAACCCTTTCCAATAAGCCACTGATGAAGCCAAAGCCCTAGCATAATGAGCCTTTGCCCTGCCTGGAATTGCCCTGCTATAGTGGGCATAACAGAAGGTAACAGCATGAGACAACCACTTGGAAACAGTCTTTGAGACAGTTTGTCCCTTCTTACCTTCACAAGGCATGAACTGACCATTTTGGAAAGTTTTAGTTCTGTCAATACACGAGTTGCCTATGAACATTCAAGGTATGGAATATAATTTCTCCCTTGTTTTTAGGCTCAGGAAAGACAGGGAAATGAGACTGCTTGGCTAAAAATATACTGACACCACTTGAGGTATAAAGGATTAGTTAAGAAAACCCTAGAGGAAAATGAGGTAAGGCTGACCCAACATAACAGCTTACAACTCATACTCTTCTTGCAAAAGTCAGATCAGACGACCTGTTTCCCATTTTAAAAATCCCAAATAAGCTTGATGAGCTAGTTCAGAGTTATTTTTCTTCCAAGACAAAAATTAAGATCCCAAGAAGAAGCCACCTGATGTCCAACAGCCTTGGTATGCAACACCCCTTATTTTTACATGTGACTGCACTGAAAGAAGGGGCTCCATGGGCAGACATGCTGAAATGGCCAACAGATGCAACTACGAGTAGAACGTCTTTTCTACTTGCTAATATGATTTTCCTAGTAATAGGTTTTCTTGTCTCCTTTAATAACTGGCAAATGTCCTCAAAAACAGGTGCCTAAAAGCTATTAAGACCATCATCCTTGCAGTTAGTTGATGTTGTGATGAATCCAACCCCCCGCCCCCGACACAGTCTTGTGTGAGTAAATCAGTTTGTAAAGAAACTTTCAGTAATTACCCTATTACTCTTAGAAATTTCCAAAAGAAGGGATTAAAAAGAAGTTATGTACCTACCATGACGTTCCATGTTAGTTGTCTTCATCTCGCCTTTTTTCTTGCTGGTTGTGATCGGAGCCGATCCTCGGCTCCGACTCGGCCATCTTCTATAGCTCGAGAGCCGTTTACTGGCTCGAGGCTACCCTTTATCCCATGATGCCTAGCAATAGCTACGCAGATCTCGTTTGAAATAGCGAACCCCAGACATAGCCAGAGAATAAACCTGTCCAAACAAATAGGTTGAGTATACCTGTCATACTCTCTAAGTCAGTAGAGGAAACAAACCAGAGAACACTCAGCCAGTGAAACCAGAACTCCTCTAGGTCCAATAGAACAGGGGGACGGAGGGTGGGACGCAAGAAAGAAGGCAAGATGAAGACAACCAACATGGAACGTTATGGTAGGTACATAACTTCTTTATGTTAAGTTGTCTGCCTTGCCTTCATTCTTGCTGGTTGGGACAGCGTCCCTAGCACCTACAATCCTAGGCGGCTCACTGGAACAGACTCTTCAGAACAGTGGAACCAAAGTTAGCTCTGCTCCTGGAGACCATATCTAGCTTGTAATGAGAAATAAAGGTATGAGGATTTGCCCACGTGGCAGCTACACAGATAGAATCCATGGGCAACCGAGACTGGAAGGCTACAGAGGTGGCCAAGGACCTAGTAGAATGACCTTTCGGTTTAATAGGTAACTCTTTGTTCCTTAATTGATAAATGAAAGTAATTGTGAGAGATAACCACCCGGATAAGGTCACCTTGGAAACTGGGTGACCTTGTTTGCCTAGAGCATAGGAAAGGAATAGTTGGTCCGACTTCCTTATTTCCTTAGTCCTGTGCAGGTAAAAACGGAATTGTCTATGAACGTCCAATTGGTGTAATTTGTACTCTGCCTTGTTGGTGTGGTTAGGGAAAAACACAGGAAGGTCTATAGATTGGTTTAAATTATTTTCTGAGCAGACGTTTGGAAGAAACGAAGGATTAGTCCTCACAGCAACCCTGTCCTTATGAAAAACCAAGTATGGAGGACGAACACACAGTGTCTGAAGTTCAGAGAAGTGCCTGGCCAAGTAATAGCTACCAGAAAGTGTCTTCCAAGACAGAAACTTAATGGAGCAGGACGCTGCTGGTTCAAAGGGGGGCAGAGTTAAGGAAGTTAGTACCAAATTAAGGTCCCAAGGAGGAGGGAGATCTCTCACTGGAGGCTTAAGAAGAGTAGTCCCTCTCAAAAAAGCTTTACAGAGCTTATGAGACATAATGTTTGAATTTGACAAACCAACATGAAAGTTAGAAATGGCCGCTAATTGAACCCTGATTATAGCAGAAGTGGACCCCGGAATGAAAAAGTTGTGCTAGGAATTCCAGAATTTCATGTACTGGGGTTGAAAAGGTATCTACGTTCCTAGCCTCTGCCCAACAAGAAAAACGTTTCCATTTACTAGCATAAGTTGTTCTGGTTTGGACTTGTGAGAGGAGACAATAATCTCACGTACAGCCGGGGAAATGCTGGGAAGCCTGGCTAAGGTTGGAAGTGGAGCAACCAAGCTGTGAGCTGGAGTGTTTGGAGGGATTGATGCAACCCACCTGATTGATGAATCAGTAGGTCTGGAATCGGATCCAGAGTCCAGGGCTGATTGAAAAGGTAATGGTGCAGGAACGGGAACCATATCTGTCGAGGCCAGTAGGGGGCAACGAGGATCATTTTGCAACCCAATGTTATTGCTTTCTGTATGAGTTTTGGAATCTGGGGAAACGGAGAAAAGGCATAAAGAAGTCCCTGAGGCCAATCGTGGACTAGAGCGTCTCTGGGTGAGTGACCTGGAAGCGGAAGAAGGGATAAGTAGTTGCTGCATTTGCTGTTGAAGGGGGTGGCAAAAAGATTGCAGCAAGGCTGTCCCCATTTGCGTAAGATAAGATCCGCAACTGCCTGATTCAGAGACCACTGATGAGGCATGAGGATAGCTCTGCTGAGCCTGTCCGCTGTGACGCTGGACCTCCCAGGGATGTGCGTCGCAATCAGAAAACGTTGGGAGGAAATCGCCCACTGCCAGAGTCTGCGTGCTTCTCGACACAGGGGGTAGGACCTGTTTCCACCCTGCTTGTTGATGTACCACACCACTGACATTTTGTCTGTTTGATTTGCAATGGTCCCAGAAGGAAGAGAGCTCTGAAGGGCTTGCAACGCTAGCAGCACGGCTCTCATTTCTAGGATGTTTATGTACAGATGGTACTCATGAGGCTGCCAAGTGCCTTGGACTGTCCTGCCCTGATAATGCCCCCTCCCCCCCTTATCAGGGAGGCGTCTGTGGTCACTGTGTCTACTGGAGGGGGCTGAATGAAGGGTCTTGCCCTGAGTCACTAGTGGGGAGACCATCCACCAGGAAAGGTGCCTTTTGCATGCTTCTGTAATCATGATCGTGTGAGACATGGGCAGCTGTTGGAAAGACCACTGTGTGAACAGATGCCACTGAAGGATCCTCATGTGAAAGCGGGCCAGTGGGATTAGAAGAATGGCTCCTGCCATGGAACCCAGAGTTTGAAGGACGAACCTGACTTGGATTCTTTTGCTCTGCATCAGAATTTGTACTTGCTGACGAATTGTAGACACCCTTTCTGGCGGTAGCCTTGCAGACATGTTCCTTGTGTCCAAGTCTGCACCTATGTAGGTGATAGATTGACAGGGCAACAAGGCAGATTTTTCGAAGTTTATTGTAATGCCTAACTGAGAGCAGATTGTGTAGTCCCTGGCTTGAAGAAGTTGATGCCTGGTAGTAGCAGTGAGGAGCCAGTCTAGATATGGAAACACATGGAATCCTTGATGTCTCAGGTGAGCCATGACCACTGCCATACATTTGGTGAACACCCTAGGGGCTGTGGTGAGACCAAAGGGCAGAGCTCTGAACTGGTAATGACTGGCTCCCAGCCGGAAGCGAAGAAATCTCCTGGAGCGCCTGTCCATCTTGATATGGTAGTGTGCGTTCTGAAGATCTATAGAGCACATCCAAATGTCCTGACCCAGAAAGGGTAGAATGGACTGCAGCGTGACCATCCGAAACTTTGTTCTTTGTACAGACCTGTTTAGTCTGCTGAGATCCAAAATCAGTCTCCAGTCCCCTGTCTTTTTTGGTACCAAAAAGAACCTAGAGTAAGTTCCGGATCTGTGCTGGTCTGCCAGGACTTCCTGGATTACTTTTTTCTAGCAGTTTTGAAACTTCTATTACTGCTTGGTCCTTCAGATTGGATGGAACATCTGGAAGGGATTTCCTTGACGGTAAGGGGGGTTGACAGAAGGGAATTTTGTAACCTCCGGATATAACGGACCACACCCATCTGTCTTGTGTTAAATCTTGCCAGGCTTCTGGGTATAGTGAAAGTCTTCCCCAGACTGCCTCCAGAGGTGAGCAGCTGGGCAACCCTTCAGGGATGCTGAAAGGGCTTATCAGAGAAAGATTCTCTGTTGCCCTGGTTCTGCGGACCACCCTCTGCCATGAGGGCAGCGTCTGTTGTTATTGTTTCCCCCCCTGCCCCTGGAGGAAAAATCGCTACGTGTGTCAGGCAAGGCTCCCTGGGATTTTTGGAACCACATTTTGCCACTCTTCTGACCTTTGGGGTACGGTCTAGAAGGAGTGGAAAAACGGACTCCGACAGCAGAGAGTGTCTTGCCTTCTTGCTCACACCTAGTCAAAGTGTCTTTCACCTGTGGTCCAAAAAGAAAGGAACCAAAGGCGGTGTTGGTGAATGATGCTTGAAAGGGTTCCGCAAAATAACACAGCCGCACCCATGCATGCCTCCTAAGGGCCACATCCGTACCTGCGGCTCTACTCACACCATCAGCTGCATAGGAAATGAGCCTCATGGAGGAGTTAACTACAGAATTAAGCGTCGCCAGCTGGTAAGCTACTTCAGCTTGAGCCCCATCAGCTGATGGATCTTGAAGGGCATCTCCGAGCTTTTTAAGGAGATCCCTCTGAAGCCGGGTAAAAGGACATAAGTAGTTCAATGGCCTCATAAAACAGGTCGCTGAAGCGAATATTCGCTTCCCGTATCTGTCCATGGTCTTAGACTCCTTGTTAAGAGGATGGACAGACGAAGAGGTCTCTGCTAACTCTTTTTTGGTGGCTGCTACTACCACCATGGCATCAACAGGAACACCTTTGGTAAGGAACTACTTATCTTGGGGTGCTGTGATGAATTTGCCAGGTCTCCTCATAATTGGTTCCACTGTATCCGGAGTATCCAGAAATACAACCTCATCCTCGGTAGGGGCTAAAGGATTCCAGTTCCCCCTCTGCTTAAGCATTTCTAGGATGTCCGAGAAGGAAACATCTTCAGAGGGGGATCTCGGGGACCCTCCCGATTCAACTAAATCTGTATCAGAAGTGACAGACTCATGGGAGTCAATGTGCTTCCTCTTGCACTTCTTACGAGGGGGCTCCTCCGAATAATCAGGGGAGGCCTCAGAAGAAGAGGAAACACCCAATGGGGTGCCCTGGAGCGCCTGTTCCCTACGCTTGGGGTCTGGAGGAGGAGCAGAGGTTGGCACAGGCACTACAGGGGACGGAGCTGTTGGGGCAGATAGTGGAGCCGATTCCGTGGCCAGCACACACTCATGACATCAAAGGCGTCCCTGCCACGATGCAGAGAAAGCTCCGGTTCCGAGGAAATCAGAGTCTTTCTCAGCATAGAGTGAGATGGCTCTGAGGCCGATGTAGGAGCAGAGCTCACCTGCACCGGGGGAGAACAGGGTCAGACAAGAGTCCGATGCCACTTGCCCCCTCGGAGCCGAAGACGGAGCCCCGGTGCCTAGATCCCTCGGACAGCACCACCGAGGGGATCGGAGCAGACGATGGAACCGAAGGAGATAGAGTTATCGGAGCAGATGGTTCCACTACTCAAACCCCAACGAACTCCGGCTCCAAACTCAATGGAGTCGGAGGAGGAACATCGATAGAAGTGGACGGAGCAGACACCTGTTGACGAGGGCTGGACAACATCTTGGCAAGTGCCTGCGACTTTGGCAACCTACTGACCACTCTCTCCACATCGTGATCAGACAGCCTAGAGGATCGAGAGGAGTGAGAGGATCTGTGACCGCGCTCACTCTGAAGCAAGGGAGACTGAGGAGCCGAATGTACAGATTCCAATGAAGGGGACCTCAGACTCTTGTGGCTCCGTGAAGGCTCCAATGTTTCTGATGGAGCCGATGAGACTATCGGTGCCAGCCGGAACCGAAGTAGAAGGTAGAGTCTGAACAGAGGACGGCTCCGAACTTGGAGCCGACTGCTTGGTAGATTTAGGCGATTTCACAGGCTGAGAGGTCTTGGCCGGTGAATCCTGGGGCTTTAAAAGACCCCTAAGAATAAGCTTATTCTTACACTCCTGCAGGACTCTTGGACTAAATGCATGGCAGATAGAACAAGAGTCCTGCAGGTGCACAGCGCCTAAACAAGACGCAAGAAGTGTGCCCATCTGTCAGAGACATTTTCTGACAGCACGAGTCACACTTCTTGAATCCATACACTTTGGATTCCTTTGACATCCTGAAAGAAGGAAACAACAAATACCACAACAGCTACCAAAGCAAAATACAGTCTAAACAAAAAACACACTGTACTACAAGGCTATAGCTAAAGGATTTTTTGTGCAAGTAGGAAAGCCTCTAACTTAAACGGCTAACCTATGAAAGAAAGGTAGAAGGAAAGCCTTTAACCTAAACGGCTAACCTGACAAGAAGAGGATGGGGGGGGGGGGACTCTCCAAGTTAAACGAGTTCTACAAGAAAGGAAGGAATACTACAACTAAACACTAGCTATCACAAAAAACAAGACTAAACGTTAACAATAAAACAATAAAAAAATATATTTCTAGTGTAAGAAAGTTACTAAAAAACTTTATATGAGCCTGAGCCAGAAAAACGACACCTCGCAGTTGAAGCGGCAAACGAGATCTGGGTAGCTATCGCTAGGCATCATGGGATAAGGGGTAGCCTCGAGCCAGTAAACAGCTCTCGAGTTATAGAAGATGGCCGAGTCGGAGCAGAGGATCGGCTCCGATCCCAACCAGCAAGAATGAAGGCGAGATGGACAACTTAACATCCACTTTTTCCCTGGACCTTTCTTCTGAATCTCGACAATGACCCAAAAATAATACCAATGGAATAGAAAATCAAAAGCATACAAGAGCATGCCTGTGAAAGTAAAAGACATCTTACAAAGCGGCCTGGAAAAAAAGAAGTTATGTACTCACCATAACGGTCCATGTGAGTTGTTCCATCTCACCTTCATTAATCACTGATGGGTTCGGAGCCAATCCTCGGCTCCGACACGGCCAACTAGCAAGCTCAAAGTTCTCCAGTAGCTTGAGACCCCACCCCTTATCCCATAACGCTCTGCTGGAAATACCTCTGATCTTGTTTGCTGCGTACCATATAGTAGTACAATAATTACTCTGCCTAGGAATGAATACACATTGAAAAACCGGGATGAAGACAGCCTTCCAGGTCAACTGCCAGCCAGGAGGGGGGGGAAGAAGGGAGGGACGTGAGAATGAAGGCGAGATGGAACAACTCGCATGGAATGTTATGGTGAGTACATAACTTCTTTATGTGAAGTTGTTCAATCTCACCATTCATTCATCACTGATGGGTAGCGTCCCTAGCACCATGATCTTGGGTGGCGCACAGAAGTACACTCTTCAGAACCGTGGAAGCAAAAGAAGCTTTGTCCCTGGAGGACTTATCCACTTCGGATAACATCTGTGCAGCAGCCACATGGTCTAAACCTCACACTTTTATAACTCATTACAAAGGTAACTTGGCTTGAAAGGCTGAAGAGGTAAAAACTGCACTGGTTGAATGAGCCTTTACCTTACTAGGCAAGGGCATATTATGACAAGCAGATGTGTAGGTGATACAATACGACAGCCACTTAGACAGGGTTGTTTTAGCAACTGGTTTACCTTTGCTGGCCTCAGAAAAAGACACAAAGAGCTGATCTGATTACCCAATGTCTTTTGTTCTGTCCAAATAAAATCTAAGCTGTCTATGAAAATAGAGTTTATGCAACATATATTCCAATTTGTTGGTATGATTAGGGAAGAAAACGGGGAACTCAATGACTTGATTAATGATAATCTCAGAACATGCTTTGGACAAAAAGAATGGATTTGTCCTGAGAGATGCTCTGCCAGCATGGAAGACCATGTAAGGGGGCTTGATGGATAGGGCTTGGAGCTCGGACACTCTACGGGCTGAAGTGATTGCTACCAAGAAGATAGTTTTCCATGACAAAAAATTTTAGTTCACAAGATGATGCAGGCTTAAAAGGAGGAAGAATGACACGTGATAACATAAAATTCAAATTCCAGGGGGAATAAGGTGTCTTCACTGGAGGTCTTATGTGAAAGGAATTTTTTAGAAAAGCCTTAGACAACTGGTGAGCCATAACATTCAAACCATCAATTCCTAGGTGAAAATTAGATATAGCAGCTAATTGCATTCACACCGTAGCCGCCGCTGCTCCTTTGTTGAAGATTTCTGTGAATAATTTTAAGATAGAAGACAATGACACGATAAGGGTCAATGTTGTGGGAAGAAGCCCAAATGGAAAATCTCTTCCACTTACTATGATACAATTTTCTGGTGGAAGGTTCATGGGAAGCTAACAAAATCTGACTAGTGTCATGGGAAAGATTATAGAGCCTGGCTATGCAGGGAATTGGAGCAGCCAAGCGGTTAGCTTCAGTGTCTGCAATGATGGGTGAAGATCCCCTGACGGATGTGTCAACAAGTCCGGAACTGTGTCCAGGATCCATGGATCTTCCAGAATATGGTGGTCAAGAAACAGGAACCAAATCTGCAGAGGCCAATGAGGGGCTATAAGGATGATCGTCCATCCCAGCGACTTTGTTTTCTGTAAGAATTTGGGTATCAGGGGAATTGCTGGAAATGCAGAGAGGAGACCCAGGGGCCAATCGTGGACAACAGCATCTCTCGGGGAGTGACCTGGCATGGGAATCAGGGCAAAATAGTTTCTGCATTTGTAGTTGATGTGACTGGTGAAGAGGTCGCAGGAAGGCTGGCCCCATTTGCGGAAGATCCTGTCCGCAATCACTTGTTTGTGGGACCATTCGTGGGGCAATAAGATTGCTCTGCTCAGTCTGTCCGCTATGACGTTGGATTTGCCTGGGATGTGCGTTGCCAACAAAGTGCTGGGATGACAGTGCCCACTGCCATCCTCTTGAGGTCTTCTCGGCAAAGGGAATAAGACTTGGTCCCGCCTTGTTTGTTCAGATACCAGACAGATGACATGTCCGTCTGTATTGCAACTGTCCCTAGAGGAAGAGAGTCTGGACAGTATTGCAGTGCTAGAAGTACTGCTCTCATCTCCAGGACATTGATATGCAGATGCGATTCTTGGTCTGTCCATGTGCCTTGGGGAGTCTTTCCCTGAAAAAGCCCCCCCCCCACCATATTAGGGAAGTGTCCGTGGTCACAGTGGCAACTGCAGGGGGGAGCATGAAAGGACGTCCTATTGTGACATGAAGAGACGTCAACCACCACTGAAGATCCTTCTTGCAGGAATTTGTTATCAGGATCATGTGACTCATTGGAAGTTCTTGGTAAGACCATTGTGTGAATAGAAGCCATTGAAGGATTCTCATATGCATCCTTGCTAATGGGATTGTTAAAATAGCTGCTGCCATCAAGCCTAGAACTTTTAATACCTCTGCTGCTGGTGCTCTGTTCTTTGATATCAGGGACATGATGTGTTGGCATAGAATAGAAATTCTTTCTGGTGGAAGACAGAGTGGTGGTTGACGTGTCTAGTTCTGTCCCTATAAAAACGATATGCTGTGATTGAGACAAGGCAGACTTTTCGCAGTTGACTGTAATGCCTAGCCGATCTCAGAGTGTCAGAGTAGCCTCTCTCGCTTGAAGAAGTTGATGCCTGGTGGTGGAGGTAAGGGGCCAATCATCTAGATACGGTAACACTTGGAATCCTAGATGCCTCAGGTGAGCTGACTACTGCCATGCACGTGGTGAACACTCTGGGGGCTGTAGTGAGACTAAAGGGCAGAGCTCGGAACTGATAATGATTGGCTCCCAGGCGGAAACACAGGTGATCTCTGAATGGTCTGGCCATCTTTATGTGGTAGTACGCATCCTTGACATCGATCGAGCACATCCAACTGTCCTTCCCCAAGAACAGGAGGTATGGACTGTAACGTGACCATTCGGAATTTCTCTTTTTTCATAAATTGGTCGAGTCTGCTGAGATCCAAAATGGGTCTCCAGTCCCCCGTTTTCTTTGGAATCAAAAAGAACCTTGAGTAAGTTCCGAATCTTGTCTGGTCTTCTGGGACTGGCTGGATGGCTCTTTTTCCAGCTATCACCATACCTCTATTGCTGCTTGTCCTATGTGACTGGGTGGAATGTCCAGGATTTTTGAAATGGGAAGAGGCTGGGTGGAGAACGGCATGAAATACCCTCTGGAAATTATACTTTGTACCCAACTGTCGTTTGTTATATTTAGCCAGGCTTTGGGGTACAATAAGCGACCCCCGACTGCCTCCAGAGTAGGACAGCCGGGCCTCCCTTCAGGAGCGCTGGTAGAATTGACCAGAGAAGTGATCTCAGTCACCCTGGTGTTGTGGACCCCCCCTCTGCCGTGAGGGCGGCGTCTTCCATTGAAACCCTCTCCTCTGCCTCTGGAGGGCGGGGGGGGGGGGTGTCCACATGCGTCTTGAAAGGCTCCTTGGGCTTTCCGGAACCACATCTTTCCTCCCCTCCAACCTTTGGGAAAGGGTCAAGTGGGGGGTGTAAAAATGGACTCCGACGGCAGACAGAGTCTATCCTTCTTGCTCACACCTGGTCAAAGTCTCCTTCACCTTTGACCAAAACAAAGATGAGCCGTCAAATAGGATATTAGTAAAGGAAGAACTGAAGGGTTCCGCGAAGGAACAGAGTCGCATCCAGGCATGCCTACAAAGAGTAATGCCTGTACCTGCAGCTCTACTCGAACCATCAGCTGCGTACTACATAAGACGCATGGACGAGCTGACTATCGAATTCAGGGTAGAGAGCAGAGTGGCAATCTTATCAGATACACTCGAAGAATGTACCTGAAGAGCATCTCCCAGCTCCTTAAGGAGATCTCTCTGCAGTCTGGTAAAATGTGTCAAGTAGTTCAGTGATTTGAGTGAGAAAGTCGCTGAACTGAACAGTTCGTTATGTACTCACCATAACGATCGAAGTATGTGGTCCATCTTGCCTACACTCATTACTGATGGGTTTGGAGCCGATAATCGACTCCGACTCTGCCGACTATTTTCTAGCACGAAGTCTCTAATTGGCTGGGCTAACTGGTATCCCAGGATGCACCTCGCCCAAACCCCCAGATCTTGTTTGCATACATCGCAATCACTCTACACAGAGCAATCTCACTAAGAGGAATATCATCCACCAGAGAAGGAATAAACCGATTCTGAAGGGTCTCAGAGCAATTTTCCTCCAAATCCTTCAGGCAGGGGGCAGGTGGGAGGGTACGTAAGAATGTAGGTGAGATGGACCACATACATCGATCGTTATGGTGAGTACATAACTAACTGATGTTATGTGGTCCTATCTCGCCTACATTCACTACTGATGGGAAAGCGTCCTTAGCACCTCTAATCCGGGAGGCTCATAGGAAAATACTCCTGAGAACCATGGAACCAAAGAAAGCCCGACGTATAGACACCACATCCAGCTTGTAAAGAGAGATAAAGGTGTGGTGAGAAGCCCAGGTGCACAAATGTCGTCCAAGGAAAGCCTGGCATGATATGCTACTGAAGTAGAGACTGCCCTGGTGGAATGAGCCTTAACTGGGAAGGGTAAATTTCTGCCTGCTGATGAGTAAATAAAGGAAAAGCAATCCTTGATCCACTTGGAAATTGTGCACTTGGAAACGGAGCTACCCGTTCTATTCTCCGAAAAGGACACAAACAATTGATCCGATTTTCTTACATGTTTCGTCCTGTGTAAATAGAACCTTAGTTGTCTATGCACATCCAACTGATGAAATTTGAACTCTGCTTTGTTGGAGAAGTTGGGGAAAAAACACAGGTAGCTCAATGGATTGGTGGAGGTTAAATGTAGAAGACACTTTAGGGAGGAAAGACGGATTAAGTCTCGAGGATACCCTGTCCTTATGGAATATCAAATACGGGGGCCTAATGGACAATGCTTGAAGTTCTGATACTCTTCTGGCCAAGTGATGGCCACCAAAATGCCGTCTTCCAGGATAAGAAATTTAGTTTGCAAGTGGCAGCTGGCTCAAAGGGCGGAGAAGTGATGGCTTGCAATACCAGATTTAAATCCCATGGCATGACAGGTTCTGAGACAGGACGGCGCAGTAACCAGGTCCCTTTCAAAAAGGCCTTGCAAAGTTTAAGGCCCATAAGAGCGGGTTCATAGGATACATGGAAGTTAGGAATGGCCGCCAGCTGCACCTTAATGGTCGAGGAGCAGAGCCCTGTCGGAAGAGCATAGCCAAAAGTCTAAGACTGCCGATATAGGGGCTGTGAAAGGGTCCAGGCCTTGGGCCTGAGCCCAGATGGAAAATCTCTTCCATTTGCTAGAGTAAATTCTTCTGGTGGAGGACTTGTGAGACGACGATAGGATGTGCACCACCTCAGGTGAGAGGGAATGTAGTCTAACTATTGATGAAAGTGGAGCAGCCAGGCTGTCAACCTGAGGGGCTGTAGTGAGGGGTGGAGCTGTCCCGACATACGAGTCAATAGGTCTGGCACTGGCTCCAGAGTGTGAAAAGCAGAAACCTGATCTCAACGCAATGTGGTTAAAATACTGAGCGGTTGCTGTTAAACAGGTTTTTCAAGTCCACAATTCAAAAAAGTTCTCGGCAGCCGTAGCAAAAGTAAAAACTCTTCTTTATTGTAATAGATATAGCTGAAGGGTAAGCGCTTTCGCGTGGTCACAGCCACGCTTCATCAGACAAATAAAAGTTCTATAATACAGTGCTTATATACAACTTAAATTGCTTAGATTGAAACCAAACCCTATATAAATGGGTGTCTCATTAACCATTTAAAGTGGCAATGCATAGCTTCCAAAATCAAATAACAAACTGTTATAAGCGATGCTATGATGTTGAATACAAGTTCTAAAACAATGAATTTTTGCACATAACTCATGTTGCAGTTTGCAAATTAAATACAAATCCATATATATATATATATATAATGAATTAAACTAAAGAACAGTCATGAACCTTAACGTATTTCTATTAAGACTCTGTGCTTGAATAAATAAAAACAATGCAAACGCTGCACTACTGAAATTGACAAGTATAGTTCTAAAAAGACTTGTATACAATTCTCAGTGCATCTAAATGAATATGTAGGCATTTAGACCTTTATAGAACTTAGTATAGTTCAACAATTGGTCCATATTTAGACGAAAGGCAAAGAGAACTTTGCGTATCAAAATGTTAATAAAAATAATACTGAATAAACATTTATGCAATTACCAACGTGACTAGAGCTTACATTTATTTATCGCAAATTATTTAAAATATATATTAAATTATATATATAGTAAATAAAGCAAACTGTCATGGAACTTGTTATAAATCAACTATTGTATTGTATTTAAATGAATGGAAATAGTAAAGCACTGTGTAGCTGAAACCTGACAGCTGACAGATATAGCCCTGAAAGAACTTATTTGGTTAGCAATATAACTAAACAGACAAGTAAACATTAAAAAACTTGACATAGTTCAACAGGTGATTCTTGCTTAGAAAAAGGGCAAAAAGCACAATAAGAAAGAACAATAAAAAACAATAAAAAATATAATGAAAACTTTAGACATTAAAGTGCTGATGGATATAACACTATATAAGCGTTTAAATGGTTGCCATCGTAACCAAAGCATATATTCATTTAATATAGCTTATTCATAGTAACTATTAAAACTGTATAAAATGTTCACTAAATTATTATAAACCATTTCTAAAAATATATATATATATATATTGATAGTTAAAACTTTTGTATATACATAATGAGTGTGAGTTCTGTCGATGTCTATTTAAAACCCAAGTAAAGTCAAAAAAATTTTTTATTAAAAAAATTTTTTATATATATGCTTGAATAAGTCTTACTATAAAGGTATATTATTAAGACATCAGAGAATGGAACTCGAAACTCAAATCAAGTGACATATAACTTTTTAAAATATATCTCAGTTTAAATAGAGCCCAAAACAAACTCTATTGAAATGTACTAATAGCTTGAAGCATAAACGTACCTAATGGTGCACAAATAACTATAAAGTTGAAAAATGTATAGCAATGCTAAAAATGTAATGCTAAGGAATAAGACCATACAGTTAAAAATGCATAGGTAAATAAATAAATAAATAAATAAATAAATGAATTTTATATCATAGTATTTTCATTGCTTTAAAGCTAATAAACAAAATCTATTTAGGTAAAAATAAGTGATTTAAATTAATATAACATAGCTCCAGGTATATAACTATGTATTAAAGCAGATAGATAATTTAATATAAACTTGATTAAATATATTATTTACCTATAAAATGCAAATGAAATATTATAAAGATATATGTTAGAGAAAAGAAAAGCCCGACTTATAGACACCACATCCAGCTTGTAAAGAGAGATAAAGGTGTGGTGAGAAGCCCAGGTGCACAAATGTCGTCCAAGGAAAGCCTGGCATGATATGCTACTGAAGTAGAGACTGCCCTGGTGGAATGAGCCTTAACTGGGAAGGGTAAATTTCTGCCTGCTGATGAGTAAATAAAGGAAAAGCAATCCTTGATCCACTTGGAAATTGTGCACTTGGAAACGGAGCTACCCGTTCTATTCTCCGAAAAGGACACAAACAATTGATCCGATTTTCTTACATGTTTCGTCCTGTGTAAATAGAACCTTAGTTGTCTATGCACATCCAACTGATGAAATTTGAACTCTGCTTTGTTGGAGAAGTTGGGGAAAAAACACAGGTAGCTCAATGGATTGGTGGAGGTTAAATGTAGAAGACACTTTAGGGAGGAAAGACGGATTAAGTCTCGAGGATACCCTGTCCTTATGGAATATCAAATACGGGGGCCTAATGGACAATGCTTGAAGTTCTGATACTCTTCTGGCCGAAGTGATGGCCACCAAAAATGCCGTCTTCCAGGATAAGAAATTTAGTTTGCAAGTGGCAGCTGGCTCAAAGGGCGGAGAAGTGATGGCTTGCAATACCAGATTTAAATCCCATGGCATGACAGGTTCTGAGACAGGACGGCGCAGTAACCAGGTCCCTTTCAAAAAGGCCTTGCAAAGTTTAAGGCCCATAAGAGCGGGTTCATAGGATACATGGAAGTTAGGAATGGCCGCCAGCTGCACCTTAATGGTCGAGGGAGCAGAGCCCTGTCGGAAGAGCATAGCCAAAAAGTCTAAGACTGCCGATATAGGGGCTGTGAAAGGGTCCAGGCCTTGGGCCTGAGCCCAGATGGAAAATCTCTTCCATTTGCTAGAGTAAATTCTTCTGGTGGAGGACTTGTGAGACGACGATAGGATGTGCACCACCTCAGGTGAGAGGGAATGTAGTCTAACTATTGATGAAAGTGGAGCAGCCAGGCTGTCAACCTGAGGGGCTGTAGTGAGGGGTGGAGCTGTCCCGACATACGAGTCAATAGGTCTGGCACTGGCTCCAGAGTCCAAGGACCGTTTACTGTGTACCGCTGAAGGAAGGGAAACCAGACCTGGCGGGGCCAGTGTGGAGCAATTAGAATCATCTTGCTTCCCAAGTAAATGGCTTTCTGAATCACTCTTGGAAACAGAGTAAAGGCATAGAGCAGACCGGAAGGCCAACCGTGGACTAGAGCATCCCTGGGTGACTCCCCCTGAGGGGGGATCAGAGTGAAGTAGTTGCTGCATTTGGCATTGAGGGGACTGGCAAAGAGAATGTAGCAAGGCTGACCCCACCTTTTGAAGATCCGAGTCGCAACTCGGTTGTTCAGAGACCACTCGTAAGGCATCAGAATAGCTCTGCTTAGCCTGTCTATCACTTTGGATTTTCCCGGAATGTGCATTGCCACTAGAAACCGTTGGGAAGACACTGCCCAATTCCACACTCTCATGGCCTCTCTGCAAAGGGGGTAAGACTTGGTTCCCCCTTGCTTGTTCAGGTACCAAACAAATGACATGTTGTCTGAGTGAATAGCAATCGTTCCCCGGGGAAGAGAGCTCTGGAGTGCTTGCAACGCTAGCAGCACTGCTCTCATCTCTAGGACATTGATGTGTAAGTGTACCTCGTGATCCTGCCACGTGCCTTGGACCGTTCTGCCCAGATAATGCCCCCCCCCTATCTGGGAAGCGTCCGTGGTCACTGTGGCAGCAGGAGACAGGGGAACTAAATTCTTCCCCTTGTCCAGGTTGGAGGAACATAGCCACCAAAGGAGATCCTGTCTGCATTGCTCTGTGAGGAGAATTGGGTGAGGGAGGAAATTTTTGAAAGGACCACTGGACTGAAAGGAGCCACTGGAGGATCCGCATGTGTAGCCTGGCTAAGGGTACTAGCATGATGGTCACCGCCATGGATCCCAATAGCTGAAGAACTAACCTGGCTTGGACCTTCCTCTGGGGCAATAGAGCTGGACCTGAGATTGCAACACTGCTATCCCTTTCTGTAGGTAGAAAGGCCCTCATTTGAACAGAGTCCAGCACTGCGCCTATAAATACAACACGCTGTGAGGGCAGCAAGGCAGATTTTTCTCAGTTTAATGCAATTCCTAGCCTTTGGCAAAGGGTTATGGTAGCTTCCCTGGCTTGAATGAGTAGATGCCTGGTGGGGGCGGTAAGGAGCCAATCATCCAGGTAAGGAAACACCTGGAATCCTAGACGTCTCAGGTGAGCTGTCACCACTGCCAAGCACTTGGTAAACACCCTGGGGGCTGTAGTGAGACCAAAGGGCAGGGCTTGAAAAGTACAGTTTTGTACCTACCATAAATGTAGATGTCCGATAGATATGCAACTGCAGTCATAACATATGGGTTGTCCTGCCTCAGGCAGCCCTCGGTCGGCCGGATTCCAAAGTCTGGGTCCGACGTCGGCTGATGTCGCATTTCTCTCAGACGTCAGAGCGGCTGGAGTATATAAGTATCAGCCGACGCCATCTTCTACAGTGTTTCTTGCCCCAGATGCCAGGTGCCCTCCAAGGATGGCTAAAATCAAATTTGTAAAACAAAAATAGGTTTCCAGACAAATAAGTAAGCAATAAACAGATGCACCATAACAGATATCCCCAGCTAAGAATAACAGAGAAAGGAGTGGACCCAAGGCATAGAGGGGAAGGAGGTAGGGAAAACCCGACTGCAGTTGCATATCTATCAGACATCTACATTTATGGTAGGTACAAAACTGTACTATGTCCTTCAAGAATGCAACTGCAGTCATAACATATGGGTTGAATACCATAGCTTAGCTGGGGGAGGTGGTATGCTCTAGGAAAAGGACGGTGTAGCTAGCAATCCCTGCAGGACTGCCAAAGCAAAGCCTGCTCTGGATCTGGAAAATAAAGGGAGGTTGTAGTGTTTGGAAAATGTATGCACGGAGCTCCATGTAGCAGCTTCTAGAATATCCTTTGTAGGCACCCCTCTTAAGAAGGCTGTGGAGGTGGCTGTAGCTCTGGTAGAGTGTGGTCTGATATTGGCTGGCACACTTTCCATGGAAGGAATAACAATATCTGATGCAATGTCCAATCCATTTTGAAATTGTCTGTTTGGAAATTGCTTTTCCCTGTACTCCAGGAGCGTAAGCTACAAATAGCTGGTTGGACTTCCTACTGATCTTGGTTCTGTCTAGATAGTAGCGAAGTTGTCTATGTATGTCCAAGGTATGCAACAGTCTTTCCCCTTTGTTTTCAGGATTGGGGAAGAAAGTAGGCAGGTGAATTGCCTGATTTAGAGACCCTAGATACCACTTTTGGCAGAAAGGAAGGATTGGTTTGTAAGGAGACCCTGTCTCGGTGGAAGATTATGAAGGGTGGTATTGCCATTAGTGCCTGTAATTCTGAAACCCTTCTAGCTGAGGTAATGGCCAGCAGGAAAGCTGTCTTCCAGGACAGAAATTGTAAATCCGCTGAAGCTGCTGGCTCGAAAGAGGGTAGAGTCAATTTTTCTAACACAAAATTGAGATCCCAAGCTGGTACTGGTGCCTTTCTTGGAGGTTTTATATTCTTGATCCCTCTAAGAAATTGCCTTAGCAAAGAATGTGAGAACACAGGTGGGTCAGTGTTGTATCTAGCTGAGATAGCTGAAGCATGTATTTTTATGGAAGAGTATGAAAGTCCCTTATTTAGCAATTCTGCCAAGTACTCCAGAATGAGTGGAATGCTCAGTACTGATGCATCTTGACCCTTGTTGGTATTCCAAATGCTGAAGCGCTTCCATTTGGCTGAGTAAGCCCTACTGGTGGATGGTCTGCGGGCTTCTGTTAGTAACCACTGAACTTCCTTGTAGAGAGATAAATTGAGGTTATTTATGTGATCTTCCAAGCTGTTAGCTGTAGAGTCTGGAGGTTGGGATGAGCTGTCCTGAAGTTGTGTTGAGTCAACAGTTGAGGCCATTTGGGAAGGGCCCACGGTTTGTTGTGACATATGCTCCGTAGTAGTGGGTACCAGTGTTGTCTCGGCCAGTTCGGAGCTATTAGGATTCCCTTTGGCTGCTCTGCTTTGATCTTTAGTAACACTGTGGTCATCAGTGGCAGAGGTGGAAATGCATAGATGACTAGGGAGCTCCAGTTGAATGAGAGATCATCTATCTTCCATGCTTGTGGATGATTTGTCCTTGAGCAGAACTTTTGTAGCTGATGATTGAGTTGGGAGGCAAATAGGTCTACGTCTGGCCTGCCCCATGCCGAGGTTAGTTGTGCAAAGATGTCTGGATGTAACCTCCATTCGTGTGGGTCTAGGAAATTCCTGCTTAGACTGTCCGCCAGAACATTGTCTCTGCCTGGAACAAATTGGGACTGTAGCTGTATGTTCAGACTCAGTGATTTTTCCCAAAGATTCATTGTTAGCCTGCAAAGGGGGTAAGAGTGAGTACCTCCCTGCTTGTTTATGTACCACATCACAGTGGTGTTGTCTGTCCTTATTAGAAGGTGGCCTTGATGAAGTTGATGTCCAAAGGCCTCGATGGCATGCATTACTGCCAGCATTTCTTTTTGGTTGATATGCAGATGTTCTTCCTTTGGGTTCCATTGCCCTTGAATACATCTGCCGTCCATGTGCGCCCCCCATCCATGGTCTGAGGCGTCTGTGGTAATGGTCTGTGTTGTCTGAGGTTTTTTGAACGGCATGCCTGTGTTTGACTGACTTGCTGAGGCCCACCATAGAAATTCCTTTTGTAGACATGGAATGAGTGGGATAATTGCTTCTAGGTTGTTGTTGTGCTGAGACCATAGGCTCTTTAGATACCATTGAAGTTTTCTCATGTGTAGTCTTGCTAGTGGGACCAGGAGAATGCAAGATGCCATGAACCCCAGGGCCTGTAGGAATCTCCTTGCAGTCATCTGGGAGAGGTTTGCTAAACTTTTGAAGTAATGAGTTAACTGCTCTTGCTCGTCTTCTGTCAAGTAGGCCATTTGAGAGGCTGTGTCTAGTTTGGCTCCTAAAAAAGTTATTTGCTGGGATGGTAGAAGTCTTGACTTTTGAAAGTTGACTGTGTATCCCAAAGCCTGTAGCAAGTGTATGACATAATTCAAGTTTTTTGTCAAGGTTAGTTTGTTGTCCGCTTGTATGAGGCAATCATCCAGGTAGGGGTAGATTTGAATCCCCTGGAGTCTGCAATGAGCAATTACTGATGCCAGGCATTTCGTGAATACACTGGGCGCAGTAGATAAGCCAAAAGGCAATGCTGAGAATTGATAATGCTCTGGCCCTGCAAGAAATCTGAGGTATCTTCTGCAGCTGTGTCTGATAGGGACATGCAGGTATGCCTCCTTGAGGTCCAGAGTAATCAGCCAAGACCCCTTGCCCAGCATGGGAAGGAGCTGCTGTAAGGTCAGCATTTTGAACTTTGGTACTATGAGAAAAGTGTTTAAAGCGGACAAGTCCAGTATCGGTCTCCATTGATTTTGTTTTCTTGGAACAAGGAACAGTCTTGAGTAAAACCCCTGACCTTGTTCTTGTTGAGGCACTTTTTCTATTGCTTTGATCTGAGCCAGCAGAGAAATTTGCTTGATAGCCTCTGCCTTTTGATTTTGTGGAAGATTTGGCATGCCTTGTTTTCTTGGTAAGGTATGAAAATAGAACCTGTAACCATGATCTATAATGTCCAATATCTATTTGTCTTATCAGTTTGTGCCAATTTTCTGAGAACAGAGATAACTTTCCTCCCAAAGGGGCTTGTTTTTGCTCCTTGGTCGGAGAAGTTAGAGTCAAGTCATTGAGATTGTCCCTGAGTGACAGGTGTAACCCCTGTGTCACCTCTTTGGTTTGTTGGTTGCCATTGGCGTCCCCTGTAGGATCCTCTATATTGCCCTCTGCCACGGGCACGCCTGTTCTTGCCCCTTTAAAATTTTTCAGGATTTGGGAATGACCAGTTTTTAGAATGCCAGTTCCTGCTGAACCTGGGGGGCTGAACCTGGAGAAAATCTTTGACTGTCTGAACTGACTTGGCTTTTTCTTCAATGGTCTTTAACACATCTTTAGCATTATCACCAAAAAGTTTGTTCTTTTCCAAGGGAGCATCCAGTAGCTTTGCCTTAACATGATTCGGTAAGGGTTGCCCTTTTAACCATGCATGTCTACGAATGACCGCTCCTGTCATAGCTGCCCTACATGAAGCTTCCAATACATCATATCCACACTGCAGAAAATGATTACTAACCTGCTGAGAGTTATGGACAGCCTCCTGCAAAGACTTCCTATCTAAAGGGTCAGGAGAGGCTAATTTTTTCTGTAAATCATCCAACAGGGAATCCTGATATTGAAACATATGAAACAGACAATTGAGAGCTCTCATAGTTAAGGTAGTAGAGGTGTAAACCTTCTTCCCCCATCTCTCTAAGGACCTTGCCACTCTGTCGGAAGGCAAAGGATTTTTGGAAGTGGTAGCAGAAACCCCTTTAGGCCCCTGGGAAATAGTTTCTAAGTCTACAGCATGGGCCCTAAAGAAATGAGAATGGGTTTCAGGGACCCTATAGTATCTGTCAGGCTTGACAGGAGCCGGGGGCAGAGAATCAGGGTAGCACTGGAGTCAGAGTAAAGGTCATCCAACACATCAAGCACAGGAGGAATAGCTAAGGGTCTGTGTTGTGGCTTTTTAAGGAAAGTTCAAGCGCTTCCTGGAATCAGAAAATTCCTGACCTTGCCACTGGAAATGCTCCCTCATGGAATGCAGAACTTCCCCAAAAGAAATATCCTCAGGAGGAGAGGCCGAAGGAATGGAGTCCTCTGCATCCGAATCCTCGAAAGTCTGAAAAGGTGGTTCCTGGGATTCGGAAAGCACAGAGTCCCCAGAATCTTCATCTGAAGAAAGGGGGTCAGGTGGTTCAACCCTGGGCCTCTTATCAGGAGGAGGCTGGGATCCTCTCTCAGGATGGGCCTGGGAGCCTCTGATCATAGAAATTAGATCTGCGGCCAAGGACATGATTTGGGCTTCAGGGTTAGGCTGAGGCAAGGTTTTAGCAGAGTGATGCTTGGCCTGGCTTGCGGCCTTGGCACGTGTGTAGGCCTTGATAGACATAGACATGGGAGGCCTGGCAGCCCCACGTGCAGGGGTAACCTTATCCACAGCAATGGTCTCGGGCATTTCCTCGGTTACAGTATCCGGAGGAAAATCAATAATTGGCGTCGGTGTGGCCTCCGGTGTCGGAGGTATCGGTAGTGCAGTGTCTTCGGTTCCAAGCGGTGGAATAACCGCCTCAGAGGAACCGGGGCACTCGCGGTAAGTTTTGGCGTGGAGTCGGAGGAAGTCGCGGGCCGAGGAGGTCGGTCCCGGTCTTTCCGTTTTTTAGAAATATGTGTAGCCGGTTGTTCCGACGGCATAATGTAAGCAAACTTTTCGCCAAAAAAGTCTTCAGCGAACTCCACACGGCGCCTGAGAGTGCGCTTATTGAAGCGAGTACAGGCAGCACAGGCCGAGACGTCGTGGTCTGGGCCAAGGCAAGGGAGGCAGTAAGAATGGAAATCCTTATGAGGTATTTGTTTACCACAAGACAAACAATTATTTACTTTTTCAGTTAATTCTGACATCGGCTGAGGCAAGAAAAGGTCCCCAACGGGGTACTTAGCTTTTTTGATGTCTTCAGATTCGAAGAATACAGGAGCTGACCGACCGGCACTTGCGAACTGCTTCTGCTTCGGGCACCGTGCGGCAAGAAAGACTGAAGAAGATGGCGTCGGCTGATATTTATATACTCCAGCCGCTCTGACGTCGGAGAGAAATGCGACATCAGCTGACGTCAGACCCAGACTTTGGAATCCGGCCGACAGAGGGCTGCCTGAGGCAGGACAACCCATATGTTATGACTGCAGTTGCATTCTTGAAGGACATCTGGAAATGACTGGCTCCCAGCCGGAAGCGCAAATGATTCCTGGATGCCTTGTCTACCTTGATGTGGTAATAGGCATCCTTGAGGTTGATGGAGCACATCCATACTCCCTCTCCCAGCAATGGGAAGATGGATTGAAGAGTGACCATTCGGAATTTGGACTTCAGGACGTAGTGATTCAATCGGCTGAGATCCAGAATGGGTCTCAGGTCCCTTGTTTTTTTCGGCACCAAAAAGAGTCTTGAGTAAGTTCCTGATCCGATCTGGTCTGTGGGGACCGGTTGGATGACTCCTTTTCTTAGCAGCTTTGATACTTCTAGTGCTGCTTGATCCCTTTGACTGGGTGGAACGTCTGGGATTTTTCTGACTGGGGGAGGGGGTGAAGCATAGGGAATGGTGTAACCTCCGGTGATTATTCGAAGCACCCATCGATCCTGAGTGATGCTCTCCCAGGCTTGAGGATGCCTCGAAAAACGGCCCCCAACTGGCTCCGGAATAGCACAGTCGGGCGATCCCTCAGGGATGCTGATAGGAAGATCTGCAAAAGGAGTCGCGGTCTCCCAAATTGCGGGGACCTCCTCTGCCCCTAGGACGGCATCTTCCAGAATAATTCCCCCCTCCTCTGCACCATGAGCGGCTGGGAAAGACTTTTGTGACTTCTTGAACTACATCTTCCCTCCTCTCTGAGCCTTGGGATAAGGCCTAGAGGGAACAGAAAAACGGGCCCCTATGGCAGATAAGTCTTACCCTCCTGCTCACATCTGGTGAGAGTGTCTTTCACTTTGGGTCCAAAAAGAGAGGACCCATCGAAGGGGGAGTCAGTGAAGGAAGACTTGAAGGCCTCCGCGAAGTGACATAGGCGCATCCAGGCTCGTCTCCTAAGAGCCAAGCCTGAACTAGCTGCCCTACTCGCCCTTTCGGCTGCATAAGATATGAGCCTCATGGACGAGTTTGCAATGGAACCAAGGGTAGACAACTGGGCGTTAACAGTCTGCGCTACCGCCTCAGGCATGTTACCCGTCAAAGCATCTCCCAACTCTTTGAGGAGATCTCTCTGGAGCTGAGTAAAGTGACAGAGGTAATTCAGTGACCGCAGTGTAAAGGTCGCTGAAGACAGGGTACGCTTCCCATAGCGATCCATATTCCTGGACTCCTTGTTAGGAGGATGGACGGAGGAAGAAGCCTCTGCAACTTCTTGCTGAGTAGCTGACGCCACCACCATGGCATCTACAGGGACCCCTTTTGTCAAGAACTCCTTTCCTGGGGGAGCAGACAGGAACTTATTTGGATGACTGGGCACCGGTTCCACGGAATCAGGGTGCTCCCACACCCTTCGACAAATCAGGTCTAGGAGTTCATCGAAGGGTGGAGACACCTAGGAGGTGGAAGGTTGAGCTCCAAAGGCCTTGAGGAATACAGACTCCTCCTCAGTGGGGGGCTTGGAAGGCCAGTCGCCTCTCTGTTTCAAAATCTCCAGGATGTCGGAGGAGGAGACATCATCGGAGGATGACATAGGGGACCCCTCTGCATCTTCGAGGTCGGTATCCGAGGTGATGGGCTCGTCTTGGGAGTCTATGTGCTTCCTCTTGCACAACTTTTTCCTGGGGGGCTCCTCAGGCACAGACTGAGGGGCCCTCAGAAAGCTGGGGACCACTCATGGGGGTGTCCTCAGGCCTTCGAGCTCCGCTGTCCACAGACAGAGGGGTGTCAGAGGCTCTAGATGGGGTGTATGGGGACGGAGTGACCGATCCAAGTGACGTCACTGATGACCTGGCCAGTGCGCTCCTCATGGCCTTGAAGGTGGGTCCCCCCAAATCAGAGGACTGACCCGTCTCCGAGACCACAACCAGAGTCGGGATCCCCCTAGCCGAAGCACCGAGAGGGAGACTCGGGGCCGACAGAAGTCCCGATACATCCCCCTCGGGCCCGACAGAGGAAACCCGAGTGCCGAAACCAGATGACGGAACAGAAATGGTTGGAGCCGACGACGGCTCCGATAAACCAGCCAAGGGTATCGGAGCCGGCGTAAAGACATCACTCTGTGCCGAACACTCCGGCTCCGATGGCACAGAGGTGCTCAGAGGAGGAATCATCGGTACCGACAAGGGGGTAGGCTCCGGGGCTGACTGGGTCGGAGCCGAAAACAATTTGGCTAACACCGGCGACTGAAGGAGCCTCTGGACCACCCTATCCACATCCAACTCAGATGACCTAGAGGATCTGGAGGCAACTGAAGGAGATGAGGATCTCCTACCTATGGATTCCTGTCCAACACTGGCTGACCGGCTCCGAATCGGCTCCAAAATGATCGGAGCAGTGGTAGACTCCAGTACCACCGATACCTCCTGTGGCCCCGAGGACAATGGAGCCGAGGAAGCAGCATCCAAACCAAAGCTCTTGTCCTGCGGCTCCGAAGCTAATAGAGCCGAGGAGGTAGTAACTACTTTCAAAATCTTCTCCGGGGGCTCTGAGAAACTAGATGGTGCCGGAGACCGTTTCTTAGTTCTGGTGGATTAAGATTTGCCAGTAGAAGCAGCAGACTCTAGATCCTCTTCAAAAGAAGGCTTGTCCAGGCCCTTCAAAATCAGTTTATTTTTTCTTTCCTGCAGCACCCTAGAACTAAAGGAATGGCAGACACTGCAGGATTCTTGTAAATGAATCGCACCAAGGCAATAAACACAGATGGCATGCCCATCTGTGATCGACATTTTGTAGGCACACAGAGCATTTCTTAAACCCAGAGGGTTTATGCTCCTTTTGTTCTTTAGGCATGTTTACTACTATCCAAACACAACAGGAGGGAAGCGGGAGCACTAACGGAACTCTAATTTAAACATTCCTAGGGGTCGACGAAAACACACTGAAACAGATAAGAAGGAGAGGACTAGGTCCCTCTAAATTAAACGGGCCTAGCCCGCCAAACACAAGGGAAACCACGCACACTCTCCACAAAACTAAGCGACAAGCTCAAACACACAAACACAAAATAGCTATGAGAATAGCTGTTAACCTGACAGAAAGTATCAAACTTTAGAAAGTTTTAGTCAAAAAAGTACTTGGCCACAGCCAAGCTCGAGACCACGTCCTAACTCGAGTGGCAAACGAGATCTGGGGGTTTGGGCGAGGTGCATCCTGGGATACCGGTTAGCCCAGCCAATTAGAGACTTCATGCTAGAAAATAGTTGGCAGAGACAGAGCCGATTATCGGCTCCGAAACCATCAGTAATGAATGTAGGTGAGATAGGACCACATAACCTCATGCGTTTCCCATAACTATCCATGATCCTAGATTCTCTGTTAGGAGGATGGATAGATGAGCAAGTCTCAGACATTTCCTTTTTGGTGGCTGCCGCCACCACCATGACATCAACAGGGACGCCCTTGGTCAAAAAGGACTTATCCGCAGGGGCTGAAATAAACTTATTAGGCCTCCTAGGAGCAGGTTCCATAGATTCTGGAGACTCCCACCCCTACGAGAAACCAGATCCATAAGCTCATCGTAGGGCGGATATACCCAAGAGGGTGGAAGGTTGAGACACGAATGCCTTCAGGAGAACCGACTCGTCCTCAGTAGGGCTCTTGGACTGCTAATCACCCCTCTGCCTAAGAAGTTCAAGAATCTCAGCAAAGGATTCATTCAGGTCGGTGTCCGATGTGAGAGACTCCTGGGGGGCAGTCCAAATGCCTTCTCTTGCATAATCTCTTCCTGGAAACCTCTTCAGAGGGAACTTCTGGAGAGGTCTCAGAAAAGCAGGGAGCGTCCTGTGGGGCTACCTGAGGCTCTGGGTCTCTACGCTTGGGATGACCAGAGGAAACAAACTGACACAGGCACTTTAGGGGGAAGAAGAGGCCAGACCTTGAGATGAGGAAGTCTTAGGAGACAACACTCGCCTCATGGCATCGAATGCATCTCAGCTCCAACGGAGCCGAGCTTTCCTCCCGCACCAAAGCAGTGGGCTCTGAGCCCGAGGTAGGAGCCGAGCTCACCCAAGCCGAGGCCCTGAGAGGAAGTGTCGGCACCAAGTTGGTGTGGCTATCCTCCCTGGACCCGACCTAGAGTCCCCGGTCAGTGCCGAGAACATCCGAGCAGATGGAGCCAATGACGACACTGGAGCAGGTGTCCTCTCCAAGGGATCCACAATCATTAGGTCGGCCTCCTCCGGCTCTGAAGGTCCAGTATGGCTCGGAGGAGGAGCAGACAATTCAAAAGTAGTGGTCTTCGGCTCAGACGGTTGTGTCTGAGCTGACAGCAATTTAACTAGGCCTGGTGCTTTTAAGAGTTTCTGAACCAGCCGGTCCATATCCAGATCAGATAGGCTGACAGAAAACCTGGAAGAGTGGACAGATGGAGCAGACTGGAGCAATATGGATGGAGGTTTTTCGGCAACCGGTTCCAAAAAGAGCAGACTGTCTGCTCCGAAGGCAGTGGAGCCGAAGTCACCACACTCTCTGACCTTTTTCTTTTAATCTAAAATCAGTGGAAGATTTAGAGGACTTAGATGATTTACTGGCTCCATCCTGGTCAGCAATGCCTCAGAAAAGGGGTGTTTGATGACACCCCTATCAATCAATTCCCTCTTCCTTTCTGCCAACACTCTGGTGGAAAAGGAGTGACAGATACTGCAAGACTCTTGCAGGTGTACCTCACCCAAGCAGTAAATACACTGCACATGGGCATCTGTGACTGACATTTTCTGTCCGCAGTATGGGCATTTTTTAAACCCAGACTTTGGATGTTTGTCTTTTTCTTCAGACATTTACACAACTCAAGCACACTATTCAGCTATGAGCTGTTTTAACTATGTAACTCATACAAACACACACACACAGCCCAAAAGGAGCAACTGACAACTAAATAATTATAAACAGTAATTAGAAATCCAAAAACAATAGTCCCAAAAGGAAACACTGACTAATCACTAAAGAAGGGATCCTAGGGCCGAAGGCAAGACAGATAATGAGGGAAGGGGTATGAACACAGAAAAACTAATTAAGAATAGAACAAGGATATACAAAAATTGAAAAAATATAACTTGCTGAAAGTTGAAAAACTCCCAATAAAGTCTCGAGCCAAGCTGGAAACCAAGAGATCTGTGCCGTGGCAAACTAGATCTGAGGTAATTCCAGCAGTGCATTATGGGATAAGAGGTGGGGTCTCGAGCTACTGGAGAACTTTGAGCTTGCTAGGCGGCCGTGTTAGAGCCGAGGATTGGCTCCGAACCCATCAGTGAAGAATGAACAGCGGGATTGAACAACTTCACATCATAAGTTTTGGAGCAGAAGTTTGCCAATTGATTGTTGTGAGTGGAGCCAAAAAGATCTGAGGTGCTCCCCACAGCTGAATCAGTTCCTGGAAGACCTCTGATTCAGTTTTCATGTATGAAGGTCTGTTCTGGTCCAGTTCAGCTTGTCTGCCACAAAAGTTTGCTCTGACAAATAAGAAAGATACCTGCAGAGTGAGATTGTGCTGAAAGGCTATACCTCAAGCTACTACAGCTAATCAGCACAGTGAGTAGGATCTGGTTCCCCCAATTTGTTCATGTATGACATCACTATGACACTGTCTGTAAATACTTGTAATGATCCTGAGTTCCACAGATGATCGTGAGAGTTGAGAGCATTTACATCTCTCTTACATTTGTGTATTCTGGTCCTTCTTTCCTGTTTAAAAGACCCTGTGTACTTTTATCGCCACAGACACTGCTCCCCAAGCAAAGTCTGGGGCATCTGTTGTTACAAACTGTGCTGGAACTGGAAGGGAAAATGGAAAACTTGGATTCAGAATAAAACTGACCCCTCCACCAAAGAATGCCCCTTATCACAAACTAGAAAACTGGAATATGGAACATCGGGATGCTGATGTCAGGACCACACTAATTTTATGTACCACTGAAATTCTCATGTGGAACCTCGCTACAGGAATCATGAGACTCACGGATGCCATAAGGCTTATGTAACCTGAAAAATTCCTTTGCTGAGACTTTTGAAAGAGTGGAGAAGAACAAGTAAAGTACAGTTTTGTACCTACCATAAATGTAGATGTCCGAACTGGATAGCATCTGCAGTCATAACAAGTGGGTTGTCCTGTCGTCAGGCAGCCCTGCAGTCGGCCGGATTCCAAAGTCCGGGTCCGGCTTCGGCTGATGTCGCACTCCACCCGACGTCATCTCTGTTGGTCTTCGGGTATAAAAGCATCAGCCGACGCCATTTTCCTCAGTGTTTCTTGCCCCAGATGCCAGTAGCCCTCTTGCAGGCTAAAAATTTGGATAGATGCCAATGTTTCCAAATAGATAGAGGTAAACACAACAATAAGCATGTATGTACATATATACAAACAAATACACCATGAAAGACTCCCCCCCAACAGCTAGCTATTAGGAGGGTAAACACCCTAGGAGTACCACAGAGGGGAAGGAGGGAGGGTAATCCTGACTGCAGATGCTATCCAGTTCGGACATCTACATTTATGGTAGGTACAAAACTGTACTATGTCCTTCATGGATGCATCTGCAGTCATAACAAGTGGGTAGAATACCATAGCCAACTAGGGGAGGAGGATAAAAGTAGATTATGGTGTGTTTAGGATCCCTTGCAGTACAGCAGTGGCAAACCCTCCTCGGGATCTGGAATATAGAGGCAAATTATAATGCTTGGCAAATGTATGCACGGAGGTCCAAGTAGCCGCCTCAATAATGTCTTTGGTTGCCACTCCTCGTAAGAAGGCTGTGGTAGTGGCTGTTGCCCTTGTAGAATGAGGTCTTATGTTCTGTGGAATTGGTTTTCCATGGAAGGAGTAACAGAATCGTATGCAATTTCCTATCCATTTGGAGATTGTCTGTTTGGAAATAGCTTTTCCTTCCCTTCCTGTTGCATAGGCTACAAAAGTTGGTCAGTCTTTCTGCTATTTTTTGTTCTGTCCAAGTAGTAGCGTAGCTGTCTATGTACATCCAAGGTATGCAGTATTCTTTCCCTCTGTTTTGTGGGTTGGGAAAGAAGGTAGGTAGGTGGATTGCCTGGTTTAAAGACACTCTGGATACCACCTTGGGCATAAATGTAGGATTAGTCCTCATGGACACTCTATCTTGGTGGAAGATTAGGAAGGGTTGCACTGCCATTAAGGCCTGTAGTTCTGAAACCCTCCTTGCTGAAGTAATTGCCAGTAGGAAAGCAGTTTTCCATGACAGGTGTTGTAGGTCTGCTGTTGCTGCTGGTTCAAAGGGTGATAGTGTCAATTTTTCTAGCACAAAGTTTAAATCCCAAGCTGGTAATGGTGGTTTCCTTGGAGGTTTTACATTCTTGATTCCTCTGAGGAACTGCCTGAGCAAAGGTGCGAAAAACAGGTGGATCAAAGCTGTATTCTGCTGAAATAGCTGATGCATGTATCTTGATGGAGGAGTAGGACAGGCCTGAATGAAGAAGTTCGCCAGATACTCCAGAATGTTAGGCATATCTATGTTTGACACATCTTTTCCTCTTTCCGTACTCCAAATGACAAACCTTTTCCATTTTCCAGCATAGTTCCTTCTTGTTGAAGGTCTGCGTGCTTCAAGAATAATGTCTTTAACTCTTTGGGAAAGTTCTGGATTAGCTGCTGCTATGTGATGTTCCATGCAGTCAGTTGCAGCGTTTTAGGTTTGGATGTATGATGCTGTAGTTGTTCTGAGTTAACATCAAAGGCATCAGGGGTATTGGCCACATATTGTTCTGAGACATGCTCTTCAGTAGTGGGTACCAGTGTTGTCTTGGCCAGTTTGGAGCTATCAGGATTATCCTTGGACGTTCTTCCTTGACTTTTAGTAGTACCTTGTGTATCAAAGGAAGAGGTGGGAATGCATATGCTGTTAGGCCTTTCCAGTTGAAGGAGAGTGAGTCCACTTTCCATGCTAGTGGGTGGAATGTCCTTGTGCAGAATTTTTTGAGCTGGTGATTGAGAGGTGATGCGAATAGGTCTATCTGTGGCATTCCCCATTTCTTGAGATGGTCTTGAAGATGTCCGGTGCAGCTTCCATTCGTGGGCATCCGAAGTGGTTCTGCTTAATATGTCTGCTAGAGTATTGTCTTTCCCGGTACAAATATTGCCTGTAACTGAATGTTGTAGCTGAGTGCCAGGGTCCACAGCTCCAAGGTCATTCTGCATAGGGGTATGAATGAGTGCCTCCCTGTTTGTTGATGTACCACATGACTGTGGTGTTGTCTGTCCTTATCATCAACTGGCCCTCTTTGAGAAATGGTTTGAACTTTTGGATTGCCAGTTTTACTGCCAGCATTTCTTTTAGATTGATGTGCAGGTGAAGTTGATCCTGTGTCCACAATCCTTGCACGCATTTGTCCAGCATGTGGGCCCCCATCCTAGGTCTGAAGCGTCTGTTGTGATGGTCTGGCTTGGTTGACATCTGCGAAAGGGTAGGCCTGGGTTTGACTGGCATGCCTGAGCCCACCATAGGAACTCCTGTTTTAAGCATGGAATTAGTGGGATTTCTGTTTCTAGACTGTGTCTGTGTTGGGACCATAAATTCTTTAGGTACCACTGTAGTTTCCTCATATGTAGTCTGGCAAATGGGACCAAGATTATGCATGATGCCATGAAGCCCAAGGCCTGCAGAACTTTTCTTGCTGTTAACTTGTTCAATTTTGTTAGTGCCAAGAAGTAAAGAGGAAGTTCTTTTGTTTTTCTGTAGTCAGGAATGCCATTTGTTGTACTGTGTCCAATTCAGCCCAAGAATGTCCTTGTTTGGGATGGTATCAGCCTTGACTTTTGTAAATTGACTGTGTATCCCAGTCCTTGTAGCAAGTAAATGACCCTTTGTAAATCTGTTGTCAGCTTGCTTTTGTTGTCCCCTTGTAGCAGGCAGTCGTCCAGGTATGGGTAAATTTGAATTCCTGTAGTCTGCAATGGGCGATTACTGATGCCAGGCATTTTGTGAATACTCTGGGCGCAGTAGATAAGCCAAAGGGCAATGCTGAGAATTGATAGTGCTCTGATCCTGCAAGAAATCTGAGGTATCTTCTGCAGATTGGTCGAATGGGGACGTGCAGGTATGCCTCCTTGAGATCTAGAGTTACCAGCCAAGACTCCTTGCCCAGCATGGGAAGAAGTTGCTGTAGGGTCAGCATTTTGAATTTTGGGACAATGATGTATGTATTTAAGGTGGACAGGTCGAGAATTGGTCTCCAACTTTTTCCTTTCTTGGAACTAGGAATAGTCTGGAGTAGAACCCTTTCCTTGTTCTGCTGTTGGCACTCTTTCCTCACCTCTCATGTTTGCTAACTCCATTATCTGCCGTAGAGCCACTGTTTTTTGATTTCGTGCTAGATTTGGCATTCCTCTTTGACTGGTAAAGTGTGGAAGTGAAACCGTAACCTTGATCTATGGTTTGTAAAATCCACTTGTCTTTTGTTATGTAGTGCCAGTTCTTTGAAAATAAGGTTAACTTTCCGCCTAGAGGAGCTGCTATTTGTTCCCTGGTAGGCGGATTTAGGATTAAGTCACTGAGGTTGTGCTGATGTAGTGGCAGTGGCTGTGTCTGTGCCTCTGTTGTTACCTTGCCACTGTCGTCCTCTGTAGGCACCTCCTCTGGATTGGTTTCTGCCTCTGGAACGTCTATTCCTGCCCCTTTGAAATTTTGTGGAGTCAGGAAAGGACCAATTTTGGCAGGCCAGTTCCTGCTAAACCTTGGGGTTGAACCTGCAAGAAATCTTTAACAGTTTGAACAGATTTTGCCTTTTCTTCCATTTTCTTCATAACCTGCTGGGCAGGTGTACCAAACAAACTTGTCTTGTCCATAGGAGCATCTAGCAACTTAGCTTTAACATGATCCGGTAAAGCTTGTTCCTTTAGCCATGCATGCCTTCTTATCACTGTGCCTGTCATGGCTGATCTAAATGAAGCCTCCAGTGCATCATAGCCACATTTTAAGGAATGGTTGCTAACCTGTTGTATGTTATTTACCATCTCTAATACATATTTCTTATCAAGAGATTCATCAGTGGTTAGTTTTTTAGTTAACTGATCAAGCATAAACTCTTGGTATTGTATCATGTGAAACTGACAGTTTAAAGCTCTAGCTGAGAGAGTAGCTGAAGTGTAGACCTTTTACCCCATCTGTCTAGTGACCTTGCTTCCCTTTCAGAAGGAATAGGGTTTTTAGCTGTGGTCGGCTACTGCCTTGGGACCCTGGGATATAGTTTCTGGGTCTGCAAGTGGGGCCTTGTAAAGGTGGTGATGAGTATCTGGCACCCTGTAAAATCTGTCTGGTTTGGCAGGGGCTGGGGGTAAAGAATCTGGAGCGGAGCAAACATCATTGAAAGCATCATCCACCACAGGGAGAACAGGAGGTATAGCTAAGGGCCTGTGTTGTGGGAGGTGCAGAAAGGTCCTAAGTCTTTTTCTGGAGTCTGAAAAATCCTGTTGCTGCCATTGGAACTGTTCTCGCATGGCATGCAAGGTTTCCCCAAAGGAGAATTCTTCTGGTGGGGAAGCAGCTGGAATGGACTCTTCAGCATCAGAATCCTCAAAATTGGAGAAGGGAGCCTCAGGCTGTTCAGTTATGTCTGATTCATCAGCAGAATCATCAGAAGACACTGGCTCAGGGGGCTCTGCCCTAGGTCTCTTCTCTGGGGGCTGAGAGGCCCTGTCTGGGTGAGATTGAGATCCTCTAATTAAAGAAATTAAATCTTCTGCCAAAGAAAGCATTTGAGAACTAGAAGAGGGCCTGGATGTGGGGTGTTTTAACAGGCACTGTTTTAGTAGTCTTGGCTGCTTTAGCCCTAGCGAAGGCCTTAATGGACATGGCAGCTGGAGGCCTAGCAGCACCACGTGCTGGGGTAGAGACATCCAAGGGGATGGTGTCTGATAAGTCAACCACCGTAGTGGGTAAAATTTCTGAGGTCGATTCTAGAGTTGTAGCAGGGGCCTCAGTTGTAAGAGTAGGTTCAGCTGTACTTTGAGCAGTTTTCTCGGTTTCGGCCGAAACAGAGACACTCGCGGTTTGCTTTACCGTGGTTTCGGCCGAAACCGCGGACCGCGAGTGTCGGTCTTTATCTTTGCGTTTTTGGGGGTAGTCGGAGGATCCGACGGCATAATGTACGCAAAATCAGAACCGAAAAACTGTTCTGCAAACTCCGACCGACGCCTGGCGTTCGGTTGAAAGAGGCACAGGCCGAACAGGCTGCTACGTCGTGGGCTGGGCCTAAACAAGGCAGACAGTAAGAGTGGAAATCTTTATGAGGTATTTGTTTCCCACAGGTTAAACAATTGTTAACTTTTTCTGACATCGGCTGAGGCAAGAAAGAGTCCCCAACGGGTACTTAGCTTTAGAAGTCTTGAAGTAGTATTCGGTAGAAGTAATCTCTGGATCCGACCGACCGGCACTTGCGAACAGCTTCTGCTTCGGGCGCCACGCGGCAAGAAAGACTGGGGAAAATGGCGTCGGCTGATGCTTTTATACCCGAAGACCAACAGAGATGACGTCGGGTGGAGTGCGACATCAGCCGAAGCCGGACCCGGACTTTGGAATCCGGCCGACTGCAGGGCTGCCTGACGACAGGACAACCCACTTGTTATGACTGCAGATGCATCCATGAAGGACATCAGCTCTAGATCTAGAGCTACTCTTGAGAGCAAGAAAAGCTCTTTGAACTTGGGAAACACCTAAGGAAACAACTGTGTGCAAAAGGAGTTAAACAAAGCTTTTCGATGTTCTCCTGAAACCCCAGTCTGTGAGATTCCTGACACTTTGAAAAACTCTACAAACATAAGCATGTTACATTAAAAAAAAAATTACACTTTATGCACTACCGCTTAGATAGGGTTAAAGTATTCCCAGTGCCATAAAGTCTGCTCTTCAAATTTTCCCTTAGAACTAGCCAGTTTTTTTAGTTTTAGCACTAAAATCCGTTTCTTTGAGCTCAGCACTTGTTCAGAACCCATAAGCACTAAATAAGCTACAAATTACTACAGCACTCAACTTTCCTCACTTGTGTAGAGGAAAACAGTTTTTAGTACTTAATAGATAAGCACCTATCCAGGCATGTCTAAGGGTCAGCTCCTGGTGCTTTCTCCAGTCTACCTGATGAATCTGGGCATCTTGGGGCAATGCAGCAATTGCCTCATGTACACAGAAACCTCTCCTCCTACCACTCAACACTAAAACCTGTGAGAGATGCACTTATATAGCCAAACTGGAAGCAAAGCTCTCTTCACCCAAGACTGGACTAAACAGTCAAGAGGAGAAGGTAAACACACCACACCACACTCATCACATAGTCCCTCAAAACCTACACCACCAAAAAACACACAGAGAAACACAAAACACACCTACATTCGCAGAGGCTCTCAATAAAAATCTGCTCAAGCAACAGAGACCTCCAAAGCAGAAACGCAAGCAACTTCCACCCCCCCCAACCACAACCCAAATGACACACAGCCCACAAACTCAGTGTGCCACTCAACCACAGCCCATAAGGCATAACAACGTACCCAATACTCTAGTCATAGGTGACTATAGTCAGGCATACTGACGTTCCACTCACCAGGCTAAACAAGGAGAAAGTTACTGTCAAGCTGCCTGTCGGGTGCCAGGATTCACCACATAACGCGATCACTCCACAAGTACAAATATGACTGTCATTGTCCATGTTGGTGTGAATGACCGGAGACATACCTCCCTGGACGACATGAAGAGAGACATGGAGGAGCTCTCCGATCTTGTAGCCCAGGCAGGTATGACCCTAGCCCTGAGTAGCATTCTGCCATCACCCAGAATGATACCACAGTACAAGGACAAAATGACTGACTTCAACAATTGGCTAAGCTTCTGGTGTCATTATAAGGGGATCCAGTATCTGTCTACCTAGGATGACATGATTGACAGACAACGATGCTTTGCCAGAGATGGCCTGCACTTGTCGCCCTTGGGATTCCAGATACTGGCTAAGGCTCTTGCCACCCCCATAGTGCCTTTTTTAGGTAAGGTTCAAATGACAAATTCACCACCTTAACAGGTACAAGCAAGCAAAATTTGAGTGCAATGCTACTCAATGCTAGAGGTATAAACCTCAAAATGCATTCACTCGAGGCACTCCTTAAAATGGAGAACATCGACATCTGTGCATTGACAGAGACCTGGTTCAAGGCTCCAGAGAGCACCCCTGCATTAACAGGCTATAATTCATACCACACCTTTCGGCCACCTAACCTGGACCGAATCACTAAAGGCAGAGGCGTGTCCATATTCATTAAGGATATCCACACCTCCAGGCTAGTTGCTCAGCATAATGCATCAGAGATTATCCAAGTGCAACTAACTCTGGGCAAGACCGTAATCCAAATTGTAACTTGCTACAGATCATCCACCATGCCCCAGAATTCCCACTCCTCATTTCTTGATACACTGGAAAATATTAGGGTACAGCCCAACACCCTAAAATGGGTGATTTCAACTACCCCACCATTAACTGGGAAAACTACTCATGTACCAACTCTTTAGCTCAACGTTTTCTGGAATTCATAAATTCCAATGTCTTGGATCAACTTATCCACACTCCCACCAGGGGCAGCAATATCCTAGACCTGGTCATTACTAACATGGGCGACCGGTGTTCCACACTAGAGGTCAATTCCTCGCTGGTCAGATCCAACCACAAGCTAATCACCCTAGACATCCACATCCCGTCCCCACCCCCCATTACAGAAACCACCGTAAAAAATGTCTCCAAAGCCAACTTCACGCTTAAGACAGAAGTGGCAAACTTCACGACACCCATGCAGACGAACAATAGAGGTACGACTGCTGAATCCAACACAAAAGCACTTTATAAGCACTTGCACGAATGCATGGATCGTGCTATCCCTAACAGAACCAAGATGCTATCCTCCAAAAAAAGGAAGCCAATCTGGTGGTCCCCTGCCATAAACAAACTCTGCAACAGAAGAAAGAAACTGTTGCAAAAAAGAGTAAAATCCCATGACTGGAGGAACTCCTTGGTCAGTCTCAGTAAGAAGCTGCGATCCCTGATAAAATCCTCCAAAACTAGTTACGAAAACAAAATCGCCACCGATTCTAAAGACAACCACAAAGCATTCTATAGCTATGTCAAGAATCTCAATAGCAACACTCAGATCTTCTCAAGTTACAGCACAATAACACTAAATATACAGAACCAACTGATATTGCCAGCATCCTGGCAGATAGGTTCAGTGCTAACTTTACCCCCCTCTCACTCCCTAAAGAGCCCATCTGTATACCAGAAGAATGCAAAGTTCCTGTAATCACAGCTGCACAGGTAAAAACCACACTCTCCAAAACCAAGAACACAGCATCCATGGGACCAGACAACATCCCAGCCTGCGTTCTACACGAACTAAAGAATGAACTGGCACCCCACCTAAGTACCATGTTCAATCATAGCCTCACCTCAGGATTTGTGCATGCTGAATGGCACACAGCGATGGTTATCCCACTACACAAGGGGGGAGCCACCACAGACCCCAGGAACTACCGCCCCCATTAGCCTGACGATCCTGGTCTGCAAGGACATGGAACTTATAAACAAAGACATTGGTAATCTCCAAACTTTGGACTCCACCCAGTTCGGGTTTGTAAAAGGCAGATCATGTCTCCTAAACCTGACATTTTTTTTTGAAGCAGTCACCAAAGCTGTAGACAAGGGTAAGGTTGGTTCACACAGCCTATCTAGACCTGCCATGGCTTTCGACACCATCCCCCACTCTGGAATTCTAGACAAACTCACTAAACTAGGTATAAATCCCTATGTCACAAGATGGGTTGCCAACTGACTCACTGACAGAATCCACACTGTAAAAGTAGCAGACTCCAAATCCGACTTCAGACCAGTGACAAGTGGAGTACCACAGGGTTCAGTCCTAGGTCCTCTCCTGTTTGGTATCTACTACTCTGAAGTACAGGCTAACACAGAAAGCCTTTGGCCAACTAAGTTTGCAGATGACTGCAAACTAAGAGCCATAATCGAAACTCCTAACGATGTGGACATCCTACAAAAGGGCCTCACTGAGACAGATGCCTAGTGTCAAAGCCATGGCCTCAAGCTCAATGTCAAAAAGTGCACTGTCATCCCCTTTGGTAAAAACTCTGTACCCATGAACTAAAACACAGGTGGTAGTATACTTAACACCGAAAGTGTGATAAGATACCTTGGGACACGGGTAGACAGTAGTCTCTCCTTTGATAATCACATTGCCACAGTAGTCAGGAAATCCTTTTATGTGGTACACCTCATCACAAAAGGTTTCTCATTCAGAGAAAAAAAAAAAAAAGAGGTCATTGTTCCCCTCTACTCAGTCATTAGACCCATTATAGAGTACAACGCCCCTTTTGGTATGTAACTCACAGGACATTTACAACTGGAAAGCCCACAGAAATACCTCACAAAAAGGATTACCAGCCTCAAACAGATGCCCTATACAGACAGTCTCAAAAACCTCCAGCTTTACTCCGTCGCATATCGCCTACTCAGAGGTGATCTCTGCCTAACATACAAAGCTATATCAAACCCTGAGCTGTTGGACATGCTCCACTTAAAGAAATCCCCATCCCTCCGAGATACACGCTCTAGAGACCTAAACCTTGTCACCACAAAAAACAGAACACGCCAGAGGGATAGATTCTTGTCCCAAAGACTTTCCATACTCTGGAATAAACTACCTATCTATATCAAACAAAGCTCCTCATTAGCACTCTTCAAGAAAAATCTTGATGATTGGATAGGAAATAGGAAATTCACCCCGGGAATCACTTCTGTGGCTCTGCTCGACAGTGGCACAGGAAAATAATTTTCTTAGGTGGCAAAAGCCAGGGTACCTTTTTGGCTGGGCTTGTGTAGGCCCCAGGGCCGATAGCCTAGTACCTACCTATGGACCTATAATTTGGTAAAAGTGTGGAAAGAAGACCAAGTAGCAGCTTCTAAAATGGATCTAGTATCCAGACCCTTGAAAAAAAAAAAAAAAAGCACCAGAAGAGGGCACTGCCCTGGTAGATTGAGCATGAACACAGGACAAAGGTTGCTTGCCATGAGAAGTAAACAAAAGGAAATGGCCTTCGTGAACCAGGAGGAAATAGCTTGCTTAGACACTGGCAAGCCCAATTTCTGGGCATGAAAGTAAACAAAAAATTGCTCAGGTTTTCTGACGCATTTGATCTCCCCCCCCCCCCCCCCCACAAACACCTTTAAAGAATTATCAGTTGTGACATAGGGAGATTTACATTCATAGAAAAGTAATTAAACTACAGTGGATATAAAAAGTTTACACACCCCTGTTAAAATGCCAGGTTTTTGTGATATAAACAATGAGACCGCAATAAATCATTTCAAAACTTTTCCCACCTTTAATGTGACAGATAACCTGTACAAATCAATTGAAAAAACAAATCTGTTAAGGGAAAAAATATAAACAAATAAATAAAAACGTACAAAAAGCTGGTTGCATTAGTGTGCACATACTTAAAGAAGTTATGTACTTTCCATAACGTTCCATGTGAGTTGTTTATCTCGCCTTCATTCTTTACTGATGGATTTGGAGCCGAACCCTTGGCTCCGACACAGCCAATTGCAAAGCTTGAGGTCTTCAAATAGCTCGAGGCCAAGTACCCATCTCATGATGCACCTGAAATTACCTCAGATCTTGTTTGCTGCGTAAAATAATACCATACGTCATTCGTCCACTCCCAAAGAAAAGGTATAGAAGGATTGAGTAACTAGGATGGATCCAGCATCTCTGGCATCTATCAGCCCAGGAGGGGTAGGAGGGAGGGACGTAAGAATGAAGGCGAGATGAACAACTCACATGGAACTTTATGGTACGTACATAACTTCTTTAAAGTGAAGTTGTTCAATCTCACTGTTCATTCTTTACTGATGGGTAGCGTCCCAAGCACCATCAACCTCAGGTGGCTCACGAGAGCCTATTTCTCAGGACCATGGATCCAAAGAAGGCCCTGTTCCTGGAGGCATGATAAAGGTATGAGGTTTTGACCAAGTGGCTGCTGCACAATTATCATCAATGGGAAGCCTGGCAGAAAAGGCAGATGATGTAGAAACTGCTCTGCTGGAGTGAGCTTTAATTTTGTGCTGCAAAGGCATATTGGCAGCTGAATAGGCAAAGGTGATACAATCAGATAACCATTTAGGCAAGAGTTGTTTTAGCCACTGGTCTACCCTTCTTGGAGTCTGAAAATGAAACAAAAAGTTTGTCTGATTTCCTAAAATCTTTTGTTCTATCCAAATAAAATCTGAGCCGTCTGTGAACATCAAGCTTGTGCAGCATATACTCTAAATTGTTTGAATGGTTGGGAAAGAAGACTGGCAAATCAATAATCTGGTTGAGATTGGTTTCAGTACAAACTTTGGGCAAATTGGTTTCAGTACAAACTTTGGGCAAAAAAGAGGGGTTTGTTCTAAGTGAGACTGTCAGGATGGAATATCAAATATGGAGACTTGATGGATAAAGCCTGAAGCTCTGACACTCTGCAAGCAGAAGTAATGGCTACCAGAAAAATGGTCTTCCATGATAAAAATTTGAGGTCACAAGAGGAAGCTGGTTCAAATGGAGAAAGAATTATTTGGGAAAGCATAAAATTTAGATTCCATGGAGAATAGCGAGATTTCACAAGTGGTCTAATATGAAAGGTTCCTTTGAGAAAGGCTCTGGATAACTTGTAAGACATGATATTCAACCCTTCAAATCCAAGATGAAAATTAGAAATAGCAGCCAAATGAACATGAACTGTTGCTGCTGCGGCTCCTTTGTTAAAAATCAGTTAAACACTCTAAGATGGAGGCCATAGGGGCTTGGTAAGGATCAATATTATTTTTAGAGGCCCATACAGAACATTTCTTCCATTTGCTAAGACACAGCTTCCTAGTAGAAGATTTATGAGAAGATAAAAGGATCCGTTTTGTCTCATTGGAGAGGTTATGGAACCTGGCTATGAGGGGAACTGGAGCAGCCAAGCTGTCAGCTTCAGGGACTGCAGAGAGGGATGATGACGATCCCCCAACGAGTGCGTTAGAAGGTCTGGAACTGGGTCCAGAATCCAAGGATCCTCCAAAAGATGACGTCGAAGGAAGGGGAACCAAATCTGACAAGGCCAATGGGGGGCTATTAGAATGATGGTCCTTCCCAGGGTTTTTGCTTTCTGTAGAACCTTGGGTATCAATGGGATTGAAGGAAATGCATAGAGGAGACAGGGGGCCAATCGTGTAAGAGTGCGTCCCTTGGGGCTTCTCCCAGAGGAGTAATCAGGGCAAAGTAGCTTCTGCATTTGGTGTTCATGTGACTGGCAAAAAGGTTGCAGCAAGGTTGGCCCCACCTGCAGAATATCTTGTCCTCTATTTCTTCCTTGAGGGACCACTCATGGGGCAACAAAATGGCCCTGCTAAGCTTGGCTGCTATCATGTTGGATTTCCCTGGGATGTGCATTGCCAACAGAAAGTGCTGGGTGGAAACAGCCCACTGCCATACTCTGATGGCCTCTCGACAAAGAGGGTAAGACTTGGTTCCTCCCTGTTTGTTCAAATTACAGACTAATGACATGTCTGTACCCAGAGGAAAAAAGTCCTGAAAGTACTGCAACGCCAGAAGTACCGCTCTCATCTCCAGGACACTGATATGCAGATGCGTCTCTTGATCGGTCCATGTGCCTTGGGCTTTCTTTCCCTGAAAATGCTCCTCACCCTATCAGGGAAGCGTCCGTGGTCACTGTGGCCACTGTATTGGGTAGCACAAGTGGGCATCCTATCGTGACATGGAGAAGTCAACCACCACTGAAGGTCCTTTTTGCAGGAATTTGTGATCCTTATAGTGTGAGACATGGGAAGCTCTTGGTAAGACTATTGAGTGAACAGCCACTGTAGTATCCCCGCATGTGCATATGAGCTAATGGTATGGCTAAAATTGCTGCTGCCATCATGCCTAATAATTTCAGAACTTCTGATGCTGGTGCTCTGGTCTTTTGATATCAGAAGGCTGAGATGCTGAGACTCTTTCTATTGGAAGCCTTAGTGTGGTGGTGGTGGTGGTGGTGTTCAACTCTGCCCCAATAAAAACGATATGCTGCAATGGCGACAAGGCAGACTTTTCCGAGTTGGTTGTAATGCCCAGATGATTGCAGAGTGACAGCGTGGACTCCGTGGCCTGAATGAGTTGATGCCTGGTGGTGGTGGTAAGGAGCCAATCATCTAAGTACGGAAACACCTGGAATCCTAGATGCCTCAAGTGAGCAGTGACCACTGCCATGCATTTGGTGAACACTCTGGGGGCTGTAGTGAAACCAAAGGGCAGGGCTCAAAACTGATGACTGGTTCCCAGCCGGAAGCGCAGGTGATCCCTGGATGATCTGGCCATTTTTGTGGTAGTACGCATCCTTGAGATCTATCGAGCACATCCAATTGTCTTTCCTTAAGAAGGGAAGTATAAACTGAAGTGTGACCATCCAAAACTTCTCTTTATTTACTGGTTCAGTCTGCAGAGGTCCAATATGGGTCTCCAGTCCCCAGTCATCTTTGGAAACGAGAAGCATCTTGAGTAAATTCCGGATCCTGTCTGGTCTGCTGGGACTGGTTGGATAACTCCTCCTTGGCAACGTGTGGACCTCTACTGTTGCCTGTTCCCTTTAACTGGGTGGAACGTCTGGGATTTTTCTTATGATTGTAGGGGGTGTGGCAAATGGAATGAAGTATCCTCTGGAAATGATACTTTGTACCCAGCTGTCTTTTGTTATTTTGAGCCAGGCGTCTGGATACAAAGATAAGTAATCCCCGACTGCCTCCACAGCAGGACAGTCAGGCCTCCTTTCAGGAGCGCTGGTAGGGATTCCCAGAGAAGTGATCTCTATCACCCTGTTGTTGCGGACCCCCTCTGCCACGAGGGCAGCGTCTTCCATTATTGCCCCTTCCTCTGCCCCTGGAGAGGAGATTCACCACGTGTCCTGAAAGGCTCCTTGGGCTTTTCGAAACCACATTTTCCCTCCCCTTTGACCTTTAGGATAGGGATGGGTAGGGGTGGAAAAACAGACCTCAACGGCAGAGTCTTTCTGCCCTGTTCACACCTGGTTAAGTTTTCCTTCACTTTAGGCCTGAAAAGGGACGAGCCATCAAAGGGAGTGTTCACGAAGGATGACTTAAAGGGCTCCACGAAGGTAAACAAGCGCATCCAGGAATGTCTCCTAAGAGCAACTCCTGTACCCGCTGCCCTATTCGTGCCATCAACTGCATAAGAGATGAGGAGCATGGAGGAGTTGACAAGAGAACAGAGGATAAGCTGGGAGGCAACCTTGTTGGAAGCTCCTCCAGCTACTTTACCATGAAGAGCATCCCCTAGCTCCATGAAGAGAATCTCCTAGCTCCTTAAGGAGATCTCTTTGTAACCTAGTAAAGTGGGTTAAATAGTTTAGTGAACAAAGAGAAAAAGTCACTGAACTAAACATGCGCTTCCCATATCTATCGATAATCCTGGAGTCTGTTAGGAGGATGGACAGACAAGGAAGTCTCAGACATTTCCTTTTTGGTGGCTGCCACCACCACCATAGCATCAAACAGAACATCTTTTGTCAAAAAATGTTTTGTCAAGGGGAGCAGAAATGAATTTATTAGGCCTCCTAGGGACAGGCTCCATAGTATCTGGAGACTCTCACGCCCTTCGTGAGACCAGCTGCATTAGCTCATCGAAAGGCGGAGACACCCAAGAGGTGGAGGGCTGAGATCCGAAAGCCTTCAGTAGAACTGACTCATCTTCAGTAGGGCTTTTGAACTGCCAGTCACCCCTCTGCCTAAGAATCTCAAGTATCGCAGTGAATGAGATATCCTCAGAGGGGGACCGTGGGGACCCCTCAGACTCATCCAAGTCATTATCTGATGTTAGAGACTCCTGTGGGGAGTCTAGACGTTTACTCTTACACAATCTCTTCCTGGGAACCTCATCAGTGGGAGCTTCTGGTGAGGTCTCTGAAGAGCAGGGGCCACCCAATGGGGCATCCTGAGGCTCTGGGTCTCTACGCTTTGTCAGGATGTGCGAGGCAGAAGCAAACATCTGAGTTTCAGGATGTCCTAGGAGACATGACTCTCCTCATGGCATCTAAAGCACCTCTGCTCCGATCCGAGTGAGCAGACAGATCCAAAGAAACAGTCGACACCCCTAGCACCGGGACAGTGGGTTTCGAGCCCGAGGTAGGAGCCGAGCTCATCCGAGCAGACGCTCTGAGAGGCAAAGTCAGAACTGACTAATTGGTCCAACTGTCCTCCCCAGAACTGACCAGAGAGTTTCTGCTCCTAGAGTCCTCGATTGGCACAGAGGATGTCAGAGTGCATGGAGCCGAAAACACTGGAGCAGGCATCGGCTCCGAGGGTTCCACTAACATCAGGTCTGCCTCCTCCGGCTTCGAAGGACCAGGATGGCTTGGAGGAGGAATAGTTTGAGTCAGTGCAAGGGTGTTCAGATCCGAAGCAATTTGGGTCGAAGCCAATAACATTTTTGCTAAGGCCGGTGCCAATAACAGCTTCTGCACCACACGATCCACATCCAGATCTGACAGGCTGATACAGGATCGAGAGGAGCATACTGAAGGCGGAACACACTGAAGAAGTGGACTCTTAGGCCCTTCAGACACTGGTTCCAAGACTGGGGACCAGCTCCGAAAGGTAAAGACTGTCGGCTCCGATGGCAGTGTAGCCGAAGTCGAAGACGTTTTCTATTTCTTTGAATCCGAAGTCTTGAAGACTTTGAGGACTTGCTGGATCCATCTTGGTCACTCAAAGCTTTCTGAAATGACGGTTTCAACAAACCTCTATCAATCAACTTTCTCGTCCTTTCCTGTAACACCCTAGAGGAGAAGGAATGGCATATAGCACAGCTGTCTTGTAAATACAGAGCTCCTAGGCAGTATACACAATTAAAGTGGCTGTCTGTAACAGACATCTTTTGGTCACTTTTTAAACCCAGACTTGGGGTGCTTGTCTTGGTCAGCCATTTGAGAATAAATTACTGTCACACAAAACAAATGTGGCAGTAATTAACTAAGAGAAGCCTTAAAAAAAAATCAAAAAAGAGAATGTGTGGGAAGCAATGTGCAGAGTAGGTTTTATATCCCAAGTAGTTCACTATAAAGTTCCAAATACAATACGAATCAGGTTCAGATGTCTCCTCAATGTAAACAGCCTATGCAGGCAATTGCTGACACCCAAAACCAGCGGGTGTGTTCCTCTTCCTAGTAGTACAGCCACAAACTCTTGTTAGTGCAACTCCACAAAACAATAGCTTGTCATGCACAATCAAGTAAATACAAGCGTTAAGCGGAGGTTATAGATATTTATTAAATAAAAACGGCAAGCGCTTTCAACTTGTGGTCTTCTTCAGGCCAATAACAACTAAAGTGCTTGGTGCAAACATTTAAATATACAAACATTAAAAATGCAATGATGTCACATCCTCAATTAGTTGAAGTGCATACATTATTTAAAAATTAAAGGGACAGGAAGTACCGCCCTAATTTCAAGCATAGCTTGCTGTAAGCAACTTCTAAAATCATAAATAAAACATAAAAATATATATAAAGTATAAAAATATATGGCATGTATATATATATATATATATATATATATATATATATATATATATATATATATATATATATATATATATATATATATATATATATAGTCAGCCATGCTGTATTGCTAAACAATCAATCTTATAAACATGCTTTATACATAAAAAGAAATAATATTTCTATTCTTCTAACAGAGCTAAAATATGCATCCACACATATCATGTGTGGAATACATGCATCCAAATATCCATGTCATGTAATAATGGAAGTGGAACAGAGATATGGAACTATGATGTTGTGTGTGTGCATTTATGAAAAAATATGTGTAAACGGGTAACGCATAAAATATATATGTGTATGTCAATATGTGTAAAATGTACACATATATAAAGACAGTTGACAATAAGACTATGTGATGTTATATCAAATGCCCTAAATGAATACCATGCAAGAGGGGACAGGAAGGGGGGGGGGGGATGACAAGATTAAAGGAAGTGTGGAGGGGGAATAAATGTGAGGGAAAGAAGGGGGGAAAAGAAGGTGAGGAAAAAAGTGAATGAAACAAATGGAAATGTCAAGGTATAAATAGGTATGAGATATATGGTGCTCAATGGCGTAGTGACCTAGATATCAGCATGGGTTTAATGGATACCCTGTCATTGAGGCCAGGGTGACAGTCAGCTCTAAGTCTGATAATCCATTTGGTCTCCTTTGCTTCAGTTAAATTCTGGATGTCACCTCTCCTCAATGTGGGTTCATTCACCTGTATCACTTGAAACTTAAATGTGTGTTGTTTAGAGGTATTAATCACATGTTTCGACAATGCATTGCATGGTGATGCCACTCTGATCTTGTATGTGTGTTCTCTGATTCTCTCTTTCAATTTGCGGTCAGTTTTACCTATATAAAACACACAGCACTGTGTGCAGGTCGCTAAATAGACTACATGTGTAGTGTCACAGGAGGCCGCAGTTCTAAAAACAAATTCCTGTCCTGTGTTCGGATGTGTAAAGCTATCTGTTTCTTTGATGAAATTACAATAATTGTGTCTATTACATTTCCTGTTCATGCTGCTTTTCACACAGCTCACAGTTTCACATATTCTGTTCGGTCCACATAACATCCTATATAGGTTATATTTATTCTTATATGTGAACCTAGGAGAATGATCAATCACTCCTGATATATCTAAATCAGTGAGAAGAATGTCCCAGTGCTTCCTATAAATGTCCTTCACATATCTAACATCCTGTGTGTAAAATATTGGTATCCTAAGTCTATCACTGCTATCATGTATTGCGTCCAATTCTTTGCATCCATCATTCCTATTAGCAAAGTATGGAAACGCTCTACCTTTCCTCAACTCATTTATATCTTTCATGTTAGCATCTATTTCATCAGGTGAGTAACTTCTATCCAAAAACATATTCCTCAATTCAGACATTCTATTAGCAAAGCTTATATTATCAGAGTGTAATCTAGATATCCTCATAGCTTGTCCTCTGACAATGTTGTTAAAAACATGTGCTGGATGCATGCTACTACGATGTAACAGATGACTACGATAGCAGCTTTTCCTATGCACACCTGTGTTCAAGAGGCCACTCGGCAATCTCTGAATGTAAACATCCAGGAATGATATCAACTGTATTGAGTTATCCATTGTAAACTTGAGACAGTCCGTGTGGGTGTTTATATCTCTATGGAATTCTAAAAGTTGTTGTTCGTCTCCTTTCCAAATAATAAAAAGGTCATCAACGAAACGGGTGCAAAATGACACATAATTCTGATATGCAATGTTCTCAAATAGAGAGTTAAACTCCCAGCATGCCATGACAAGGCTGGCGTAGCTATTGGCACAAGAAGTGCCCATAGCTACGCCATCCTTTTGAATGTATAACTGATTGTCAAAAATAAACACATTGTTCATAAGTACTAGCTCCATGAGTTCACAGATAACTTCAATCTTGCTCATAGAGAATGTACCATCTTTCTCCAAGCATTGACTAATACAGGTAATGCCATCCAAATTTGGAATGACAGTAAATAAAGACTGTACATCTAGGGTGACTAGTATATCCCTCTCACCTTCCTTAACTGCATGTGTCTTGTCATATAACATGAGTAGGAACATTTTTGTGTCTCTCAATATGTGTTCATACTTAGTAACGATTGGTCTCAGTAAGTATTCTAGGTAGAGCGATATGGGTTCAGTTACCCACCCTCTCCCGGCCACAATTGGTCTCATTGGGGGGGTCTCTCCCATCTTTATGGATCTTGGGCATCCCTTGTATACAAGGTATGATTGGATGTTCTACAATAAAATATCTGTAAAGTTCTTCGTTAATTTTCCCTTCAAGTAATAGAACTTCAAGTTTGGTTGTGACCCTGTTCATAATTATATTAAGTGTATGTGTGTCAATCTTCTCATAAAATTTTGTATCTCCAAGCATCAAATGCATCTTGGTTTTGTAGTATTCCATGTCCATCACTACTATGGGGCCCCCTTTGAGGGCCACAACCAAACTTGAAGTTCTATTACTTGAAGGGAAAATTAACGAAGAACTTTACAGATATTTTATTGTAGAACATCCAATCATACCTTGTATACAAGGGATGCCCAAGATCCATAAAGATGGGAAAGACCCCCCAATGAGACCAATTGTGGCCGGGAGAGGGTGGGTAACGGAACCCATATCGCTCTACCTAGAATACTTACTGAGACCAATCGTTAATAAGTATGAACACATATTGAGAGACACAAAACAGTTCCTACTCATGTTATTTGACAAGACATGCAGTTAAGGAATGTGAGAGGGATATACTAGTCACCCTAGATGTACAGTCTTTATTTACTGTCATTCCGAATTTGGATGGCATTACCTGTATTAGTCAATGCTTAGAGAAAGATGGTACATTCTCTATGAGCAAGATTGAAGTCATCTGTGAACTCATGTTGCTAGTACTTATGAACAATGTGTTTATTTTTGACAATCAGTTATACATTCAAAAGGATGGCGTAGCTATGGGCACTTCTTGTGCCAATAGCTACGCCAACCTTGTCATGGCATGCTGGGAGTTTAACTCTCTATTTGAGAACATTGCATATCAGAATTATGTGTCATTTTACACCCGTTTCGTTGATGACCTTTTTATTATTTGGAAAGGAGACAAACAACAACTTTTAGAATTCCATAGAGATATAAACACCCACACAGACTATCTCAAGTTTACAATGGATAACTCAATAGAGTTGATATCATTCCTGGATGTTTACATTCAGAGATTGCAGAGTGGCCTCTTGAACACAGGTGTGCATAGGAAAAGCTGCTATCGTAATCATCTGTTACATCGTAGTAGCATGCATCCAGCACATGTTTTTAACAACATTGTCAAAGGACAAGCTATGAGGATATCTAGATTACACTCTGATAATATAAGCTTTGATAATAGAATGTCTGAACTGAGGAATATGTTTTTGGATAGAAGTTACTCACCTGATGAAATAGATGCTAACATGAAAGATATAAATGAGTTGAGGAAAGGTAGAGTTGTTTCCATACTCTGCAAATAGGAATGATGGATGCAAAGAATTGGACGCAATACATGATAGCAGTGATTCATAGGTTCATACTAGGCTATCTGCCCGAGGGCATTTACAAGCCTAGCCCATAGTTTTGTGGCTTACGCCACCCCTTTAGTATGGGGAACTATACCCATTATTTTGCTGTGCCTCTGTCGAGCAGTGACACTGAGGTAATCCCTGGGGTATATCTGCGATCTCCCATCCATTGGTCAAGATTTCTCTTGAACAAGGCCAGCGAGGTGCTCTGCCTCACATATACCGGGATTTTATTCCACAGCATAGGGAGTCTTTGGGTGATGAATCTATCCCTCCAGCATGTCCTATTAATAGCCGTGTCGAGGTTTAAGTCTCCCGCCCTTGTGGCTCTGACGGATCTAGATTTTTGAGGTGAAGCATATTCATCAAATCTGGGTTTGACATGGCCTTGTATGTTAGGCAAAGGTCACCTCTGAGCAAGCGGTAAGCGACTGAATAGAGCTGGAGTTCTTTCAGTCGGGCAGCATAGGACAGATGTTTGAGACCCTTTATCCTTTTGGTGAGGAACTTTTGTGGCCTCTCCAGCTGCTGCAAGTGTCGGGTCAGATACATTCCGAATGGGGCATTGTACTCAATCATTGGTCTGATGAATGATGAGTATAGGGAGACTATGACCTCCCTTGATCTAGATGAGAATCCCTTCATGATAAGGTGGGCAATGTAGAAGGTCTTCCTAACTACTTTAGCTACATGGGTGTTGAATGACAGACTACTGATAACTTCTTCTGTGCTCAGTGGATTGCCACCTATTTGGTAGCTAGGGGTAACCTTGTTTTTCCCGAAGGGTATGACTATGCATTTTTTGGCATTTAACTTTAGGACATGGCTCTGGCACCAGTTATCTGTTTCTGTGAGACCCTTCTGAAGGATATCTGTGTCAGATGTGTTTTCTACTATGGCGCCCAGTTTGCAGTCATCTGCAAACTTTGTCAGCCATAACCCTCCTGTGTTTGCTTGTACTTCGGAAAAGTAGATGCCAAACAAGAGTGGGCCCAGGACTGAGCCCTGTGGTACACCACTTGTGACAGGCTTTGAGTCTGACATGGCGCCAGCAACTCTGACCCTGTGGGTTCTGTCACTCAGCCAGTTTGCAACCCATCTTGTGATGTATGGGTTAACATTTAAGCTGATGAGTTTTTCAATGATACCAGAGTGGGGTATTGTATCGAAGGCCTTCGCCAGATCGAGGTAGGCTGTATGGACTGCCTTTCCCTCATCAATGGCTTTGGTGACTGTTTGAAAAAGTCAACCAAGTTTAGAAGGCATGATCTGCCTTTGACAAAGCCAAACTGGGATGGATCCAAAGTCTGCAAATTCCCTATGTCTTTATTTATGAGGTCCATTATGATCCTCTCCATGGCTTTGCAGATAAGGCTTGTCAAGCTAATGGGCGGTAATTTCCAGGGTCGGTGGAGGCACAGCCTTTGTGAAGTGGGACCACAGTTGCAGTGCGCCACTCCTGGGTACGTATCCAGAGGTAAGACTATGATTAAACAGCTGTCCTAGCTGTGGGTTTAATTCCTCGTTGAGTTCGTGGAGCACACAGCCGGGGACACCATCAGGTCCCATGGATGCTGTGTTTTTGCTTTGGAGAGAGCAGTTCTCACTTGGGCTGGAGATGTTTGGGGGCTGCAATCGCTTGGTATAGATATCTCTCCTTTTGGGGGAGGGGAGAAGTTTGCACTGAACCTGTCAGCCAGTATGTTGGCAATGTCTGTAGGATCAGTAATCTTCACATCATTTTGAACTAGTTCTGAGCATATCTGGGAGTTTCCTCCCAGGTTTCTAACATAGCTAAAGAAGGCCTTATGATTGTCTTTTGAGTCTTTAGCTATTTTTCTCTCAAAATTTGCTTTGGATGATTTTATGAGAGCTCTTAGTTTTTTACTTATAGTGATCAAGGGTGTCTTACCTTTTAAGGATTTTGCTCTATCTTGTAGTAGCTTCCTCCTTTTGTTGTAGAGTTTGTTTATAGCTGGGGTCCACCAGACTGGACGCTTGCCTTTGGTACAAAGAGTCTTTGTTTTGCTTGGGATTGCCTTATCCATGTAGTCCTGCAGGTGCTGGTAGAAGGCATTTGTAAGTGATTCAGCGGCTTGAGTACTGTTTTCCGCCGGCTCTGGGGCCTTAAAGGAGACCACACTAGTCTTTAGAAGTGTGAAGTCGGCTTTCGAGAAGTTCTTTACTGTGGTCTTTTTATTTCAGGTGGGGTGGGATGAGGACCTCCAGCAAGATTAGTTTGTGATCTGATCTCACCAGTGAGGGGTATACTTCGGTGTTGAACATTGTGCTCCCATGTTAGTGATGATGAGATCAAGTATGTTTTCTCCTCTTGTGGGGATGGTGACTAGCTGTTCCATGGCATTTGAGTTTATGAATTCCAGGAACTTTTGGGCTAGGGTGTTTGGGCTTGAGTAGTGTTCCCAGTCTATATTAGGGTAATTGAAGTCACCTAGTATGATGGTGTTTGGTGATACATTTATCCCCTCTAGTGTTTTCAGGAAGGCCATGTGAGGTTCCTGAGTTTATGAGGGTGGCCTGTAACATGCTACAATTTGCAGAGCAGTCTTGCCTATGGTTAATTGCACCTGGATGGTCTCCGATGCATCGGCGTTGCCACCAGTCTTGAGGTGTGGGTGTCCTTGATGAATATGGATACCCCCTCCTTTCTTGGTATTGTCCGGATTTTGGGGCGAACGCATGATAAGAGGTAAAACCTGATAGTGCTGGGGTGCTCTCTGGAGCCTTGAACCAGGTTTCTGTCACTGCACAGACATCGATGTTCTCCATACTGAGAAGGGCCTCGAGTGCGTGCATTTTGAGATTTAGACTTCTGGCATTGAGCAGCATTACCCTTAGTTTTTTCCTTTTTGTGTTCTAGGGTGATAGGTTTAGAATTTGAGCCTTGCCTAAAAGGCACTATGGGGTGGCAAGAGCCTTTGCCAATATCCGAATCCCAGGGTGACAGGTGCAAGCCGTCCCTTGAAGCAGCGTGGCTTGTCCAGCATGTCATCCCAGGCAGACAGACATTGGATCCCCTTTGAATGACACCAGAGTTTAAGCCAATTGTTAAAGCTGATCATCTTATCTCTGTACTGTGGCATCATTCTTGGTGAAGGTAGGATACTGCTCAAGGTCAGGGTCATACCTGCCTGGGCTACATAATCAGAGAGCTCCTCAATGTCTCTTTTCATGTAGTCCAAGGAGGTACGTCTCAGGTCATTTACACCAGCGTGGACAATGACTGAGTCGTATTTGTACCTGCTGTTGAGAGACCCGAGTGCTTGCATTATGTGGCGGATTCTAGCGCCCGACAGGCAGCTTACTGTGACCTTCTCCTTACTCAGTCTGGTGAGCGGGACGTCAGTGTGTCTGACTATGGAGTCACCAATGACTAGTGTATCTGGCATTGTGTTTGGCCTTAAGGGCTGTGACTGTTTGACACTCTGACTGTGAGGTCTATGTGTTGCAGGTGTTGTGTTCTGAGGTGGTGGTTGTTTGGGTGTCTGCTTTGGTGGCCTCTGCTGTTTTGGTAGATTTTTGATCAGAGCCGAGTATGTCTTTGTGTGTTTATGTGTATGATTTGAGGTTGTGATGGTACTATGTGAGACTGGGTCTATAGTGTGTGTGGTAACCTTCTCCTCCTGACTGGTCTTGCCAGTCCTATGTTGAGAGAGCTCAGCCTCCAGTTTGGCCATATAGTTGCATCTCTCGCATGTATTTGTGTTTTGTGGGAGGAGGAGAGGGTTGTCTGTGTACATGAGGCAATTGTAACATTGCCTCAATATTCCCAGGTTCACCAGCTGAGCAGGAGAGGACACTAGCAACTGATCCCTCGACATGCTAGAAGGACTAGACAAAAAAACTTTAAAAGAGATTCCGGGGGACGTGGGTGACCGAGAAATGGGGGTTTGCCTTTTTGGGGTGCTATCTATAAGAGTGCCGTATCAAGGTAATAAGTACTGTAGGAGCAAGTGCTAGGTTTAACAGATAGAGAAAAGTCTACTTGGAGTCAAGTAGAGATGATCTTTTTAGGTATTAGAGAAAGTGCTAGTAACAGGGATGCTTAAAGGTAAGATTGAAAAGAATGCACTAGACTTAGGATACCAATATTTTACACACAGGATATTAGATATGTGAAGGACATTTATAGGAAGCACTGGGACATTCTTCTCACTGATTTAGATATATCAGGAGTGATTGATCATTCTCCTAGGTTCACAAATAAGAATAAATATAACCTATATAGGATGTTATGTGGACCGAACAGAATATGTGAAACTGTGAGCTGTGTGAAAAGCAGCATGACCAGGAAATGTAATAGATGCAATTATTGTAATTTCATCAAAGAAACAGATAGCTTTACACATCCGAACACAGGACAGGAATTTGTTTTTACAACTGCGGCCTCCTGTGACACTACACATGTAGTCTATTTAGCGACCTGCACACAGTACTTTGCGTTTTATATAGGTAAAACTGACCGCAAATTGAAAGAGAGAATCAGAGAACACATATACAAGATCAGAGTGGCCTCACCATGCAGTGCATTGTCGAAACATGTGATTAATACCTCTAAACAACACACATTTAAGTTTCAAGTGATACAGGTGAATGAACCCACATTGAGGAGAGGTGACATCCAGAATTTAACTGAAGCAAAGGAGACCAAATGGATTATCAGACTTAGAGCTGACTGTCACCCTGGCCTCAATGACAGGGTATCCATTAAACCCATGCTGAAATCTAGGTCACTACGCCATTGAGCACTACATATCTCATACCTATCTATTTATACCTTGACATTTCCATTTGTTTCATTCACTTTTTTCCTCACCTTCTTTTCCCCCCTTCTTTCCCTCACATTTATTCCCCCTCCACACTTCCTTTAATCTTGTCATTTCCCCCCCCCCATCCTGTCCCCTCTTGCATAGTATTCATTTAGGGCATTTGATATAACATCACATAGTCTTATTGTCAACTGTCTTTATATATGTGTACATTTTACACATATTGACATACACATATATATTTTATGCGTTACCCGTTTACACATTTTTTCATAAATGCACACACGCAACATCATAGTTCCATATCTCTGTTCCACTTCCATTATTACATGACATGGATATTTGGATGCATGCATTCCACACATGATTGTGTGGATGCATATTTTAGCTCTGTTAGAAGAATAGAAATATTATTTCTTTTTATGCATAAAGCATGTTTATAAGATTGATTGTTTAGCAATACAGCATGGCTGACTATATATATATATATATATATATATATATATATATATATATATATATATATATATATATATATACATATATATATATATATATATATATATATATACACACACACACACATATGCCATATATTTTTATACTTTATATATATTTTTATGTTTTATTTATGATTTTAGAAGTTGCTTACAACAAGCTATGCTTGAAATTAGGGCAGTACTTCATGTCCCTTTAATTTTTAAATAATGTATGCACTTCAACTAATTGAGGATGTGACATCATTGCATTTTTAATGTTTGTATATTTAAATGTTTGCACCAAGCACTTTAGTTGTTATTGGCCTGAAGAAGACCACAAGTTGAAAGCGCTTGCCGTTTTTATTTAATAAATATCTATAACCTCCGCTTAACGCTTGTATTTACTTGATTGTGCATGACAAGCTATTGTTTTGTGGAGTTGCACTAACAAGAGTTTGTGGCTGTACTACTAGGAAGAGGAACACACCCGCTGGTTTTGGGTGTCAGCAATTGCCTGCATAGGCTGTTTACATTGAGGAGACATCTGAACCTGATTCGTATTGTATTTGGAACTTTATAGTGAACTAATTGGGATATAAAACCTACTCTGCACATTGCTTCCCACACATTCTCTTTTTTCTTCTTAGCAACAGTACGTTTTGTGGGAAGTGGAATAACACGTGAGCGTTTTTTTGGACTTTTTATTAAAAAAAAAATTAGGCTAAATCACAAACACACGCAGCAGAAATGCAAGGCACTAAAATATATATATATATATATATATATATATATATATATATATATATATATATATATATATATTTAAATAGTAAAAGCCTTTACTGTCACCCCAATTGTCTAACACACAATATAAGCAAACTATGCAAAAAAAGGAAGACAGCTGCTAGGATAATTTCTTCTTCTTTCGGCTTTTCCCGGTTAGGGGTCGCCACAGTGGATCACCTGCCCGCTGATGATTGGCAGTGGAGTTTTACAGTGTCGAGTTGCCAGCCCGACACCCAACCTTCCACAGAAGGCACACACATGCACACACTCACACCTAGGGCCAATTTAGAGTGTCCAATCCACCTACAGCATGCCTTTGGGAGGAAACCGGAGCACCTGGAGGAAACCCACGCAACCACAGGGAGGACATGCAGACTCCGCACAGAAGGCACCCCGGCCGAGAATCAAATCGGAGAACCTCTTGCTGTGAGGCAGCAACACTAACCGCTGCACCACCGTGGCCGCCATAGCTGCTAAGATAACACACAATCTAAATATGCTATGAAGTATCCAATCAGACAATTACTGATAATACAAGAAAAACTGTAACAGTAATTATAACTTTAAGCCTTCCCTAGAACAACTAAGCACTCTAAAGGGAAAAAACTCTACAGACTAAATAATTTTAATATCAAAAAATGTGACAAAGTCATTGACTAAGTACACTATAATAACTAGCAAAAACTTAAGTAGGCCTAAAACAAGAGGCCACTAGAAGACTTTATAACACTCTAAGGGAAGGGGACCAACAGCAGAAATGCACACAATAAAGCTAGAAGAGCTTTCTAAATCTATCCTAGTACAATAACTATCTAAATATTAGAATAAAGAATTAGAAAAAAAAAAAAAAAAAAAAAAAAAAAACTTTACTGGCCCGAGCTAATTCAGAACCTCCAATCTGTTGCAGCGGCAAACTAGAGCTGAGGTTATTCCAGGTGCATTGTGGGACAGGGACTTGGCCTCGAACTATTTGAAGACCTCGAGCTTTGCAATTGGCCATGTCGGAGCAGAGGGATCGGCTTCAAACCCATCAGTAAATAATGACCGGTAAGATTGAACAACTCCCCATCTAATACTTTGTTGCAGCACCTTTTGATTTAAATGCAGCATTCATTCATGGGTACACACCTGCTGTCAATTGGAGACTAATTAACCCCAAATAGAGTTCAGCTATCGTAGCAGGATTTTCCTGACATTTACTCAGTTGCCTGCTACAGCAAAAGCCATGGTTCACAGAGAGCTTACAAAGCATCAAAGGGATTTCATTGTTGAAAGGCATCAGTCAGGAGAAGGGTACAAAAAAATTTCCATAGCATTGGATATACCATGGAACACAGTGAACACGGTCATCAAAAAGTGGAGAAAATATGGGACACCAGTGACGTTGCAAAGAACTGGACATCCCTCCAAAACTAATGAAAAGACGAGACAAAGACTGGTCAGGGAGGCTGCCAGGAGACCTACAGCAACAGTGAAGGAGCTGCAGGATTTTCTGGCACGTACTGGTTGTGTACTACATATGACAACAATCTCCCATATTCTCCATATGTCTGGGCTATGGGGTAGGGTTACAAGACATAAGCCTTTTGTTACACAGAAAAACATCCAGACCCAGCTAAAATTTGCAAAACAATACATCAAGTCTCCCAAAAGCATGTGGGAAAATGTGCTGTGGTCTGCTGAGACCAAGGTTGAACTTTTTGGCCACAATTCTAAAAGGTACATTTGGCGCAAAAACAACACTTCACATCACCAAAAGAACACCACCCCATGGTAAAGCATGGTGGTGGCAGTATTATGCTTTGGGGTTGCTTTTCTTCACTGGAACTGGGGCTTTAGTCAAAGTGGAGGGAACAGTTCGGCTTCGCCAGAAGAAAAATAAAGTTTTGGAATGGCCCAGAGCCAGAGCCCAGACCTAAATCCAATAAAAAAATCTGTGGGGTACCTGAAGAGTGCTGTGCACAAGAGATGCCCTCGCAATCTGACAGATTTGGAGCACTTTTGCAAGGAAGAGCGGGCAAATATTGCCAAGTCAAGATGTGCCATGCTAACAGACTCTTACCCACGAAGGCTGAATGCTGTAATTAAATCAAAAGCTGCTTCAACAAAGTATTAGTTTAAGGGTGTGCACACTTATACAATCAGCTTATTGTACTTTTTTTATTTTTTATATTTTTTATATTTTTTCACCTAAAAGATTTGTTTGTTTTTCAACTGAATTGTACGGGTTATAGCTCACATTAAAGGTGGGAAAAGTTTTGTAATTATTTATTGTCGTCATGCTTTTACATCACAAAAAAACGGACATTTGTACAGGGGCGTGTAAACTTTTTATAACCACTGTATATTAACATAAATATTCTTCACATATATTGCTACATATCATATAACCTAAGCAATACTACATAAATTATTCACTTTCTACTATTTTTTTTACAAGACAAGAAATCTTTATTATACCATCACTTACTACATAGGCAGTCAAACATTTATACAAATTAAAACAAACTACACCGACACAATCCTCGTTGCAAGGATTTTATATCACAAACCATACTGGCACACTCCCAGTTGTAAACATTACACATCACTTATAACCTACCCAATTTTTCTCACTCAAACATTACATGGCTCATTTAAGTCCTGCCGCCTTTTAAACCTCATTCCTCCCTTGTCCACAATTCCTATTTTTTCCTATGTGGTTTGCTCCCATCCCTTTCTAAAGATTTCGGTTCCAATTGTTCTCGCTCTGTTACTATATTCATTACTTCCAGTATAGCTGGTATAGACTGAGTTCCATTTTCTAGCAATTGCTTTTTTGGCAGCCACCATTATTAGACACAGCAAGGCCTTACCATGTCTAGGCAATTCTGATTCTGTATCATAGCTCAGAAAAATCATCTTCATGATCAGACCAATCTGCCCACCCAGCATCTCCGACAGTGCATCCCAAACGGAATCCTTAGTCTGCCAACTCACCTTACTCCCAGAAAATATGATCCCAATTGCTTCTTTCTTCCCCTTCACACTTCCAATATTTGCTGACTGCTTGAGGAAAAATTCTCCTGAGTCTACTTTGGGTATAAAAATATCTATGTAAACATTTCCAGGCAAAAATCCTAACTCTTCTAGATTTTGTTGCATATTTGGGAGATCTACATATATCCTCCCATTGTTTTGTGTGTGTGTGTGTGTGTGTGTGTGTGTGTGTGTGTGTGTGTGAGTGTGTGTGTGTGTGTGAGAGAGTGTGAGTGTGTGTGTGTGTGTGTGTGTGTGTGTGTGTTGCTTATCCAATTTCTCTTCCCAATCCTTTTTAAATTTCTCTTCCCAATCCTTTTTAACCTCCCCTGATTGATTTTTATAGTTATCATGCAATATTTATATACTCTACTAATTTTTCTTTTTTTAATGGCAGCTTCTATTCTAGATTACATTAAAAACTCTACCAGTGCTGGTATTTCATTCAGAACCCCTCAGTTTCTTTCTCCCTTGCCTATACTCTGATATCAATCCCAGATAGGGAAGGCAATGTCTAACCTTCAGTCCAAATAAATTCTTGGTGTCTTTCCCATTCTGTCATCTCTCCCACTCTAGTGATTTGCTCCCAATACCTTGTTTCCTTTGCTAGTTTTCTCCAATAAATTTCAGCCCTCCTCTTGCCTATCGTCTGCTTCCCAATTGCAGTCATCCCTATAGTCAGAATCTCCTTTCTCCATCTCCATGTTGGTTTAGTTCTTAGAATACTTTCCGCTACTTTATGGATATAATATTGTGTATGATTACTGTTTTTCTCCTTAAAGGCCTGCATCCAAAAATCTCAATCTCTCCTCATTTCTTGAGCTTCCCCCGTTTCATCATCTCTTTCCACTTTGAATTATAGTTTTCTGCTTGTGCTATGTATAGGATCTTAACTGTATGGCTCTGAAATACCCCTTCAAACTGGGTAATCCCAATCTGCCCTATTCTACTGGAAGAATCAGCTTGTCCCACTGGACTCTTGCTGTCTTCCCCTTCCAAAGTCCTTCAACTCTCTTAATTACTACCCACAACTTCTCTTCTGGTTGATAAAAATATGCCTGGCCTGTGCACAAGGCTAAATGGACTAAACATTTTGATTGCTTGCATCTTACTATCCATATCCATATAACAAAGCTTCCGCTTTCTCAGTTTTTGCATGATCTTTTGTTTAGTCTCTTCACACATATCCATATCTACCACACTAGAATCATTTTTAATCCATACTCCTTAAAATACTTGATTTTTATCATGTTCCATTAAACACTGGTACTCCTGAATCAGTGCATGTGTGGGTACATAAGTTACCACTATTGCCTTTGTTTTACCTTCATTAATTTTGTATCCTTAAAATATCTGAAACCGTCTCAAAGTGTTCCACAACACTGTAATGCCTTTTTCCTGGTTTTATCAGGTACAGAACAACATCAGCCAGCCCTTCTTGAATACCATACCAATTACATCCTTGAATTTCTGAGCTCCTTATTTTCTTTGCCAATGGTTCCAAATACAACACAAATACTAAAGGTGAAGGAACACACTTGCCTGGTTCCTCTGCTCAAGCAGAAATTATCAGAGGACTCCACCCACTTTAATTTTAGTCTCCAATCCCTCATATATCCTCCTAACCAAACTTACAATTTTATCAGGGAATGGAAATGCTTCCATTGCTCTGCTCATAAAGTCCCAGCTTACTCTGTCAAATGCTTTCTCTGCATCAAGACCCACCACCACCAATGGAATTATCTTGCATTCTACTTCCCTCTGGATCATCAAAGTTCTGTTAATGTTATCAAATGTTTGCCTCCCCTCCAGTTTTGGCATTACTTTTGCCATTCTTTTAGCCATTATGGACATGAACACTTTATAATCATGGTTTAGTATTGAAATGGGCCTGTATGAAGCTGGATCTGATGGATCTTTACCCTTTTTAGGTATTACAGCTACCACTGCTTTCTTCCAGGACGGTGGTACATCTCCTCCTCTTAAGATACCGTTAAACAAATCCTTCCAGATCTTTATCAGTTTTTTTCCTCTTAGTTTCCAAACATCTACAGGAATATCACCTATTTCTGGGGACTTTCCTGTAGACTGGTTATATATCATTTTTATCTCATCTCCTCCTATCCCAACCGTTAGCAACTGAGCATCATCTACCTCTAACCTTGGCATATTTAATTCTTCCATAAACATTTCCATTTGAATCTTTTCTTGACTTTCATATTTCTCTGCTTTACAGGGACTAATAGAATTTCAGAAATACTTCTAATACCTGTATAGGATCTCATTACTTTCCTTGTTATAGGTTCCCTAAGTTTGGTGATGGCCCTTTCTACTTTCTGTTGCCAGAGTCATTGTGCTAAAAGTTTTTATGCTCTTGTGTTATCAAACTCCAGTTGCTAAACTGCAATCTTTCTAAGCTCATGCATATTATCGAGCCAATCCCATATTTTCTACCTATTATTCTGCAGTTGAGCCTCTTGTTCTGTGAGATTCCCCCTATTTTGCAATACTTAAACATTTGTCAGTCACCCTAAAAAAATCTTGTTACTTCTTAACCATAACTCCCTTTATTTCCACTCTATTTGTAAATGCCAACTTAATTTTACCCCCCTCTCTAGTTCTATTTTCAGAAGAAATTTCTATCCTCTCTAACAACTCTTAAATAATATCCACTATCCATTCCTTAAATTCCTCTCTTTTCAACAGACAGGTGGGAAACAGCCCATCTCTCATTTTTATTTCATTAACCAGTTTTTTTTTATTTTAGCTATTATTGGTGCACGATCTGAAATAGTTATTGAATGAGTATCAAGACCTGCAGTTAGATGCAGATGTTCCTGTGACATGTAAATTATGTCTAGCCTAGCCCAGTTTTTATATCTTGGGGGAATAATATGTAAATTCACTCCAAACTCCTAGTACTGAATTCACATCTTCCATGCCAAATATTTTCACAAGTTTCTCTTCTGAGCCTCCAGACGCATCTTCACTGCTACAAATCAAATTCAAGTCCCCACCTATAAATAGTATTCCTTGCTAAAAGCTGATTATTTCTTCCTGAATTTTCTTAAGCTCCATTACAGCAGTTTTAGGTGGAATGTAAATATACATGCCAGAGTAATCCTCCTCCCTTGCCTGTAGCCCCTTAGCACGAAAGATGTGCCATTATCATCTTTTTTGTCTTCTTCTATCACTGTTGGAGCTCTTCCTGCAATTAATACAAGTACTCCTCTTTTTATGTCCCAAGTATTCCTCTGAAAAACCACCCTGAAAACCTTTATCAAATTCACATGTTCAGTTCTTTCTAAGGGTGTCTCCTGTAACAAAGCTATTTGCATTCTACATTTTTAACATAGTTCACTACTCTTTGTTGTTTGTATTTATCTGTGAGGTCATTTACATTTAAAGACATTAATGAAAGCATCATTATATTAAAAAGTTATTATTCCCATATTTTTTGTGAACACCTTTTTTGTTAAATGTCTAGTTCCAGCCTTTGCATTACATGCAAACACTGTTTGGCAGGTTGAACTTTTATACAGTTGTGTATTGTCATATCCAATTGAGTCTTTGTCACATCTTATAAAACTTTTTGTTTTATTGAAAGCCTTCAAACAGAAACAACAAACACACCCCGATACACCTCTAAAACCTATTAACTTTATACTAACACACTAATGAATTTAGTCTTTTCCAAGTAATAACTGAGCTGTCTAAGTAAATCCAAAGTGTGTACTCGCTTCTCACTAGCATATTGTGGAAAAGTAAAAAATGAAGGAAGATGACCGATTCAAGACAAATCAATAATCAACTTGGACATAAAAGAAGGATTAGTACAAAGAAATACCCTGTCCTTGTGAAAAACGAAATACGCAGAAACTGCCATAAGGGCTTGGAGTTCAGAAACTCCCTTAGAAGAAGCAAGAGCAAACAACAATGCAGTCTTCCAAGTACAATGTTTATTTATTGCCATTTGTTTACCAGGAAAGTTTAAGTCCCATTTTCAGCAGAGGACCAGGAATAAAAGCTCCACAAAATATACATACTTACAATGAACAATAAAAAAAATAAACATTTTAAGCATTACTTTGCAGGTAGCACTGAGACATGGCAAAGTTTTATCATATACTTTAGAAGTTAAATTATTTTACATAAGCAATAGCTGGAGATACAGGAGCAAAGATAATTCAAGTTCAGTATATGTACACTGACATTAATTTGATAGGATGTCACTACAGCAACAGAAAACATAAGAGGAGGGATGGTTTACGCAGAAACAATAAAAAAAAAAAAAAACTTAGTATAAAAAGTTTCAATAGTGGAGCAGGTGAGATAAATGTATATAGCCAAGATGATGAAGTGGTAAAGGAGGGGAATATTAGTAGGAGAGGATTAAGGATACAGATTAGTTGGAGTAGCAGTAGTACGGATGAGAGAGACAGTGATAAGAAAAATGAAAGTCAGGATGATTGATAGAGAGGACTGGCAATTGAAGAGAAACAAAGAAAGGTGGGTTTAGTCAGGATGGGAGCATGATCATAGTCATGAGGAAGTTAGGTGGTGTTTTAGGCTGCGTTACAAACATGTGCCAATTTTGTCTTGTTTAAGGGATGAGCGGGTGGAATGGAGTTCTAGTGCTTAGCAAAACAGGTTAAGTAAAGTGAGTCACTTGCATGGTTATGAGACTTGCCTCTGGTCAACAGATATTTGTTCTTTAAACATAGATTCCTAGGAGGGAAGTTATTTCAGGATGCTTTACAGTGATGGGCAGGTGCTGGGTTTGTGAATTACTTTGTATTCACTAAACTATTGGGGGTATGTAAAGTAGGTAGGTAGTCAGAGCCAGAACAGGTGCTTCAGTGCTAGGCAGTGGAGTGAATGGTTTGGTATGCCGGATGCAAATTTAGTTACTTTACTGCAGCAAACCTCTAGTTTATTTTTTTAAGGTGGAGTGAAGGTTATTCGCAAGGAGTGTTGCAAAGAGAAATGAAGGGAGAAGATAAGATGTTGCTAAAAAATTCCTACAGTAGTCAGTGAGTTAGTAAATTTTTTTGATGGCCCAAGTGATATGTTGATCATAATTTAAGCCGTCATCAAGTAAGACACTATGAAGCATTGTGTTGGAAACTCTCTCAACTGATGTATTATTTGCTGATGTGTTGAAGGATTTTTACCCAAATCTCTATCAGCACAGAAACAGCATTTATTTTAAGCATTTAAAAGTAGTCAGTCTTCTAGCCAGGCCTCATCTGAGGAAAAGGAGTCCTGGGTCATCTTGTGGAGTTGTGGTAGACTTGGAACAGAGCATACATGTGCGGCATCATCTGCATATTGTACTACAAAGGCTTCTCTGGTAGCTTTGTGAAGACCATTAGTGAATATCTTCAATAGTAAAGAGCCTAGAATAGATCCCTGAGGTATGCCGACAAAGACAGACGGAAAGGAGCAGAGATCTTGCTTCCATTTTACAGCCTGAAGTTTGATGGCGAGACAGCTGTGGAACCAGCTAAGGGATGAATGGGAGAGTAGTTCATGGAGCAGGCACTGGTGTGAAATAGTGTCAAATGCTTTTGGAATGTCTAAAGAGGAAGAGGAGGATACTAAGTTACTGGTGTTTCTATTGGAGTTTATGACTTTGGTAAAACTGAGCAGGGCAGTAGCGGTGCTCTAATGAGGATGGAAATTATGCTGGGTGTTGGAAAGGAGAATGCTACTGTGAAGACAGGAAAGGAGTTGGGAATAAGTGCATATTTTGGAGAATAACATGTTTCAAAATAAGGGGGCAAGTGTCCTTCAAAATCCAGGGAGACTTGACAAGCCTTGGAAAGCAAAACAGGGAAGATAGTTTGAACAGACATACTGAAAGAAGGAAGGAACCTTGAGAGAAAGGTGTTGAGCTAAGACGGATCTAGAATGGGCCTCCACATCCTCTCCTTCCTGGTAAACATTCTGGAATAAGATCCTGTTCTCTGTTGAGACAAGGGAACAGATTGTATAGTTCCCTGTTCACCAGATCTTGCAAGACCAGAAGAAAAAGAAACTGGCAAAGTGGAGGCGGATGGAGACCAGAAAAAAAAAAAAAAAAAAAAAAAAAAAAAGGGGAGGAGGAAGGGACTTCCAAGCCATAAAATAAGCATACTGGATGATGGAGAGAACTCCGGCATCTGTGGTGATCTGTTAAACAGGAAGGAAAGTGTCTGCCTGAGGAAAAGATGAATCTGGCCAAGGGGGAAGGAAAGCTGGATGTCAAATTTATCAGTAAAATAAAAAGTTTTTGGCCTCTTGAACTTGAGTGGGTTTATCTGTGAAAACCTGCTTAGAAAAACCCTCTTACCTCTAGCAGGTTGTCTACGCTGCCCATGGACATAGAAAGATTTCGAAGGATAGTTTCTCTGGAACTTGGGTACAGGAGAAATAAAAATTTGTTTGAGGTTCTGAATAACTTTCCCCTTATGCAGGGTTTTAAATAAATCTGTAACAGCATTGCCAAAAAAGGAGAATCTAAAGTCTAGGTTTAATATCTTGAGGCAAAGCCTCCAGGTGCAAACAGCTGCATCTCTTGACAGAACCTGATGCAGCTGCCTTAGAGGAGGCATTAACTGCATTTAATGGAATGTCAAGCAGAATTCAGTAAAAAGGCGGCAAAAGTCTTATTGTCTGAATCAGGCATGTCAGTTCCCCCCACCCCTGGCTGGAACAGAATAGCCAGGACATAGCTAATCATGTGGGTGTGATAATTCACAGACTTATTAGGCTAATGACCTGGGGGGGGGCTTTCTAAGACTAGCCAAGTTTTCCCGAAAGAATATTTATTCATTTAACATTTGTTTGTTTACCAGGAAAGTCCAAAGGAGACACAGCCCATTTTCAGCGGAGGCCCGGGGAGAAACACGTGTCTTTGGAAAGTGGGAGGAAACCGGAGCACTGAGAGGAAACCCACAAGAATGCAGAGTACATGCAGACTCCACACAGAAAGCATCCCAGCCGAGAAACAAACCACAGAACCTCTTGTTGCAAGGTGACAATGCTAACCACTGCATTGCCCAACTATGTCCTGTATCCACACAGTACATGGAGGGTCAGGCATTTATAAGCTACCTCTGTCTATAAGGGACATTGGTGCCAGGCCATGTGTAAATTTCCTATTCCCCATCCACTGGTTTAGGTTGCTCTTAAATTAATTAATGGCTCTAAAAGGCGAACTAAGCAAAAGTGTACACTTTTCCCCATACCTCTCCACATAACAGCAGTCCTTATCAAAAAACAGAAGCTTGTAAAAGGAAAGCAGCTTGGATGGCTTATCTGGGGGCATGTAAATAACAGAAGGATCAAATGATGGATTTTATAAGTATTTATGGCCCTCAGGTAACTTATAAAATATGTCTGGCTTCTTAGGGGGTCAGAGTCTGGAGCTTGAAAAGCTGTTGTAAATACAGTCAACAGGGCAACTAAGACTGGAGGGACTGCAACTAAGACTGGAGGGACTGCAGAAGGTCTGCGCGAGTCCATTTACAAGAGTTCATAATACCTCTTTTTAAATCAGGGGACAAAGAATTCTCTTCATCAGATCCCAAGGCCAAACGAGAATGTATTTGTGAGGAATATACTAAGACTTCTTCACCACAATCCAGTTCTTCTTCAGAAGCATCAGAATCCCTCGGCCTCTTAGATGGGGTGCGTCACAAAAGGAAATATTGCCAGCCCAGCTATCTGGAATTTTGCAAATAATGTCATTCAAGAATATTAATATGATTTATATAGAAGTGTGACAAAAGGAGATGCACAGTTGTCTGGAATTTTGTAAATAATTACATATAATTTGTGAATACCAACATGATTTATATGCTTGTCTTACAAATGTTTTAGAACTGTACGTCATGTGTATATTAAATTTCTGGTACAGAAGTGTGTGCTGAACAGGGTTTGTACAGTACTGAGCCTAGATGTGTGACCAAAGTGTACACTGCTGAATTAGAACAGAAATGTATATAAACTATTGTACCTGTGTAAATGTAGATGTTTTAACACTGGGAACTAGAACATAGAGGGTTAACTTGCAAAACATCAAGAAATAGTTGAAATTGAACTGTTTCATGATTGTGCTATAAAAGTCAGTTTCAATGCAGCAAGGAGACGTCTAGAACTAGGGAGCCTTCTGCATAATTTTGTATTGGTTCTTCCAGCAGTTGCAAAGATCTAAGATGCATCTATTTTTCACTGGGAGCTTTATTTTATTTAAGTTTGATGACCGAGGGAGTCCACTGGGCCAAGAAAAGCCTGCTTTCAATAGAGGCCAGGGAGAAAAGCTCCACAACAATTGCAAGTTACATTTCATATGTTACAAAACAACATAGTTCATACAGCTAATTAAACAATTACAGATAAGCTCAATGATATTTGCAATTTGCTTGTCATAATGTTACAAAAATGAAAAAACATAATTCAATACAGAAATTTCAATATTTACATAAAGTGAATATTTTTGTTATAAACTCAATTGTAGGCTTAACATTTCAAAATATATAGCTACTAGACATTAGTAGGTTAGGAAAATATTATGCATAGAGAGGGTAACAGTACATTTGAGATGTATTAGATATTAGAGAGAAACTTTTTTTTTTTTTTTTTAGGGGAGGTATCGTTTTGGGTGAGATGAAATAGTAGAGGTAGTTGGATGAGCCAATGCAAGCTGGAATGGGGGGTGGGGGGTTAAGTTGGAGCATGGCAAGGGCATTCCCATTTAGAAGAAAGATGAGAGAAGTAGCTTGGATTTGAAATTTGTATGGTTAGCTAGATTGCGGAGGTGTATGGGGAGAGAGTTCCACTGTTTAACTAAGGAGTATGACAGCAGTAGATGGCCAGGGGGTCATGCAGGTTTGTGGACCTGAAGGAAATTTTGGTTTTTGGATCTGAGTGAACAGTTGGGAATGTAAGATGTTAAGGAAGTAGCGAGATCTGGGCAGTTGGCAGGTTTAAAGATGAGCTTGTGGGCAATGATGAGTTGTAGGTAACAGAGGTAGTTGGGTAGTTCAAGCCAGTTGAGGGTGAGGAGGGAGTGGCAATGGTGGGATGAGTTTATTTGAATTGGTTGCAAATTTAGATATCTTGTGGTAGCAGGATTCAAGTTTGGACCAAAGGCCAAGATGGAGATTGCTGAAAAGAAGGGCACCATACATAAGGGAGGGTAGTAGGAAGTTGGATGCAAGAGTTTGACGGGTAGAGGGGCTTAGGAAGCGGTTGTGCCTGTAGATGAGATCTAACTTTTGATGGGTTTTCTTGACTGCGGTGCAGATGTGGGTGTGAAATTTTAGTTCATCAATAATGATGCCAAGAAGATTGGTGCTGGGAATGATTTCAATGAGGGTGTTGTTTTGGCTCTGTATGGTGAATGTGGATTTGTTCATGGAGTTTTTGGTAGGGGGAAAAACTTTAGTTTGGTTTTATTTGCATTTAGTGCCAGATGGTTAGAATGCATCCATGTTTCTGTTTTGGAGAAGGCTAGCTGGGTTTTTGCTAGAAGCTCGGAGGGGAAGAAGGCTGAGCAGATGATTGTTGAGTCATCTGCATACTGGATGATAGATAAGTCTGGGATGGATTGGTGAAAGTTGTTAATGAATAGGTTGAAGAGAAGAAGGCCAAGAACAGAACCTTGTGGGACACCTGTGGGTGTGGGAAGGAAGGGGGAGGTTGAAGTTTTCCATTGGACAGCTTGTTGGCGGATGGACACGTAGCTGGAAATCCAGGCAATGGTGGTGGGGGGAAGAGGTGTAGGGTGGAGAGTTGGGATAGAAGTAGGGTGTGTGAGATGGTGTCAAAGGCCTTTGACAGATTTAGGAATAGTGTGGATATGAACTTGCCTGAGTCACGTTTGAGGTTTATGGTTTCAAGAAAGGAAAGAAGGGCAGTCATGGTGCTGTGGCCACTGTGCTAGGTAGGGGAGAGGAGACTGTGTAGTGTTAGGTGTGCCATGAGTTGTGTTTGTATTGTTTTCTCTAGTATTTTAGAAAGGGGGGGAGGGTGACAATAGGCCTGAAGTTGGTAGTATCAGTATTTTTGCCACCTTTGTGGAGGAGGATGATGCAAGCATGGCCCCAGCTAGAAGGGAAGTACAGTTGTGTACACCTACCATAAATGTAGATGTTCGAGTGTCTTCACTGTTGCAGTCATAACTGTAGGGTGCTCCTGCCGGCAGGCAGCCCGAGGTCGGCCAGAATCCCAAAGTCTGGGTCCGGCATCGGCTGTATAAGCTAGTACCCTGACGTCAGTACGCTCTGGTACATAGCCCTCAGCCGACGCCATCTTCTCCAGCCTTTCTTGCCCCAGATGTCAGAAGTCCCCAACAAATCAAAAATGAATCCAACAAGGAAACACAAATACACCACAAAAAAGGAAAAGAGGGGATAGGAGGGAGGGAAACCCCGACTGCAACAGTGAAGACACTCGAACATCTACATTTATGGTAGGTGTACACAACTGTACTATGTTCTTCGTGTTTCACTGTTGCAGTCATAACTGTAGGGTGGAATCCCAAAGCAGTGTAAAAGGGGAGGAGGCTTTAGATAGAAGAAGGGGAGGCAAGAATACCCTGCAAGACAGCAGAGGCAAAGCCTGCCCTGGACTTAGAAAACAAGGGAGATTGTAGTGCTTGGAAAAGTATGCACAGAACTCCAAGTGGCAGCTTCCAAAATATCCTTGGTAGGGACTCCTCTGAGGAAAGCTGTAGAAGTGGCAGCTGCTCTAGTAGAGTGACTTCTAATGGTACCTGGAAACTGTTTCCCATGATGAGTGTAACAAAATCTGATTCCATAAGCAATCCATTTGGAAATAGTTTGTTTAGAAATAGGTTTTCCAAGAGAACTGGAGGCAAAGGAAACAAACAATTGGTTAGACTTTCTGAAATCTTTAGTCTTGTTCAGGTAAAATCGTAGCTGTCTGTGCACATCTAATGAATGCAAAATCCTTTCCCCTTTATTTTGAGGATTTGGAAAGAAAGTAGGAAGGTGAATTGTCTGATTTAAAGCCACTTTCGAAATCACCTTAGGCATGAAAGTAGGATTGGTCCTCAAGGAAACTCTGTCCTGATGGAAAATAAGGTATGGTTCCACAGCCATGAGAGCTTGCAACTCTGAGACCCTTCTGGCAGAGGTCAATGCTAACAAAAGAACAGTCTTCCAGGATAGAAACTTAATATCTGAAGATGCAGCAGGCTCAAAAGGAGGCAAAGTAAGTTTTTCTAAAACATAATTAAGATCCCAGGCAGGAACAGGAGGGGTCCTTGGAGGCCGCAAATTTTTAGCTCCTCTCAAGAACTGCTTCACCAGAGGATGAGAAAAAACAGGAGGATCAGAACTGAAATGCGCAGAGATAGCAGAAGCATGAATCTTAATGGAAGAAAAGGAAAGTCCTTTAGATAAAAGCTCCGAAAGGTAAAGCAAAATAGAAGAGAGATCAGGAACCTGAGGATCAGAGCCTCGGTCCTGCATCCAAATAGAAAACCTCTTCCATTTAGAGGCATAGGATTTCCTAGTGCTAGGCCGTCTAGCTTCCAAAAGAACATCCAAAACTTGTTTGGGAAGACTAGAGGGAATCAAATTCCTTTGAAGAGCCAAGCTGCCAGGCAAAGGGTCTTGAGATAGGAATGTAGTAACTGACCCTGATGCTGGGACAGAAGCGAAGGGTTCAGTGGGAGAATCCAAGGAGGCCCAGAACAGGAGCTTTAAAGTTGGATACCAAAACTGTCGAGGCCAATTTGGAGCAATCAAGATGAGGAACTTGGGCTTGTCCTGTTTTATTTTCAGCAATACCCGAGGAAGTAGAGGAAGAGGAGGGAAGGCATATGTTGAAAGGCTTCTCCAGCTGAAGGACAGGGCATCCACTCTCCAAGCTGTTTTGTGGAAGGACCTGGTGCAAAAGCGAGGCAGCTGATGATTGAGATGGGATGCAAACAGATCTATCTGAGGACATCCCCAAACTGCAGTAATCCTGTTGAACAAGTTGGTGTCTAGCATCCATTCGTGAGGATCTGAAATGTTTCTGCTCAGGCTGTCTGCTAGGAGATTCTGTTTCCCTGGAATGAATTGAGCCTGGAGATGTAGATTCAAATTTAGAGCTGTGTCCCATAAACCCATAGCTAGTCTGCAAAGGGGGTATGAATGAGAAACCCCTGCTTGTTGATGTACCACATGACTGTGGTGTTGTCTGTGCGAATTAGCAGAGGCCTGGTTGTAAAAGGTTCTTGAAGGCTAGAAGGCGTTTTGAACTGCCAACATTTCCTTCAGATTGATGTGCCAGTGAAGATGGTCCTTTGTCCAGGTTCCCTGCTGGCAATTGTCTAGAAAGTGTGCTCCCCAAGCATAATCCGAGGCGTCCGTGGTCAGGATTTGAGTAGGTTGAGGAAGACGAAAAGGTTTTCCTTCGTTTGAAGTGCATGCCCTGGACCACCAGAGGAACTCCTTCTGGAGGCAGGGGATCAGAGGGATCAGAATATCCAGATCGTGGTAATGCTGTGACCATACACTTTTCAGATACCATTGAAGCTTTCTCATGTGAAGCCTTGCGTTTGGAATCAACAGAATGCAGGAAGCCATGTAGCCCAGAGCCTGCAGGAATTTCCTTGCAGTGAGCCGAGATAGAGTTGCCAAGGTGTTGAAAGTAGAAGCCAGCTGAATTGTTTTTCTGGAGTGAGGAAGGCCCTTTGTAAGGTTGTATTTAAGAGGGCTCCCAAGAATACCATTTGTTGAGAAGGGATCAAATGTGACTTTTTTATGTTCACTGAGAATCCCAGTAGGAGGAGAAGACGTTGAACAAAGTTCAGATGTAGAAGCAGAAGATCTTTGCTGTCTGCCTGAATAAGGCAGTCGTCCAAATAGGGGTAAATCTGGATCCCCTGAAGTCTGCAGTAAGCCACTACTGGTGCCAGGCACTTGGTGAAGACTCTGGGCGCAGTAGAAAAACCAAAGGGCAGAACAGAGAATTGAAAGTGCCTCGAACCTGCCTTGAACCTGAGGAATTTCCTGCGTTCTTGTCTGATGGGAATATGTAAATAGGCTTCCTTTAAGTCCAATGTCACCATCCAGGCGTCCTGAGAGAGCATTGGAATTAGCTGTTGCAGAGTAAGCATCTTGAACTTTGGAATTTCCAAAAAGGTGTTTAACACAGAAAGGTCCAGAATAGGTCTCCAAGAGTTTTGTTTTCTGGGGACCAGAAACAGTCTTGAATAAAACCCTTTTCCCATTTCCGAGAGTGGAACAGGCTCTATGGCTCTCATGGCCAGAAGAGCATCCACTTGAGTTAAGGCCTCTGACCATTGATGTTTTGGCAGATCTGGCCAACCGTGAGTCCTTGGCAAAGTGTGAAAGTGGAATTTGTAACCTTTTAAAATCACGTCCAATACCCATCTGTCCTGGGTAATATGAGTCCAATTTCTGTAAAAGAGACAGTTTTCCTCCGAGAGGGGCGTCCAGGTGAAAGGGTCCTGAAGCCCAACCGAGAGAGTCATTGAATTTGCTTTCTTTGAGATTGGGATCTGTCTTCTCCCCTTCTAGGTGAAGAGGCAGTCCATTGTCTAGATCTGTAAGAGGCCTGGCCTTGACCACGACCTCTGGAACGCCTATATCTTCCCCTTTGAGGCCTGTCAGACGTGGGAAAGGACCAATTTTTAGAGGGCCAATTCCTGGAAAATCTAGGAGGCTGAACTTGCAAGAAATCTTTTACAGTCTGCATAGATTTTGCCTTTTCTTCCATCTTTTTAATAACTTCCTCAGCCTTAGATCCAAAAAGAACATCTTGTTGAACAGGGGCATCTAATAACTTAGCCTTAACCTGTTCAGGCAAACTTTGTTCACGAAGCCAGGCATGTCTCCTAATAACAGTACCAGAGACAGCAGCCCTGCAAGAAGCATCCAAAGCATCAAAACCACAATGTAAGCTATGCTTGTTAACCTGTTCAGTAGCATGCAAAACATCCTGAAGTTCCTTATCCTCTGCACAAGCAGGAAGGGAAGCAAGCTTTTGCTTTAAAACAGACAAAAGAAATTGCTGATATTTAAACATATGAAACTGGCAATTTAAAGCCCTAACAGACAAGGCAGCAGAAGTATATACCTTTTTTCCCCACCTGTCTAAAGCACGAGAATCCTTCTCAGAGGGAATAGGATTTTTAGAAGTAGCAACCTTAGCAGCCTTAGAGCCCTGAGAAATAGTTTCAGGATCCAGAAGGGTTTTAAATAAAAATAAATGAGAGTCAGGAACCCTATAAAATCTATCAGGCTTAGAAGGAGCAGGAGGCATGGAATCAGGATTCAAATTAGCCTCAGAAAAAGCATCATCTACAATGTCCAAAACAGGAGGGATAGCTAAAGGCCTATGCTGAGGAAGAAGAAGAAATTCTCTAAGCCTCTTCTTGGAAGCAGAATAGTCCTGTCCTTCCCAATGAAAATGTTCCCTCATCTCATGCAAGGTTTCCCCAAAAGAAAAATCCTCAGGCGGAGAGGCCGAGGGTAAAGAGTCCTCAGCATCCGAATCCTCATAAGGGGAAAAGGAATAGTCCTGATCTGAGGAAGAAACAGAAGATACAGAAGCCTGGTCAGAGGAATCCAGAGTAACATCCTGTCGAGGCCTTTTCTCAGGAGGGGGGTGAGAACCCCTAATCATTGTAAGCAAATCTTCAGCCATCCTCAACAATTGCTTTTGTGTCTTGGGAGTAGATTCAGAAGCAGCTTGAGCTGGAACTTTAGACTTAACAGGAGTCTTTGTCTTTGCCTTTGAAATAGTGATGTGAGTAGGCCTGAAAACCCCTCAGAAGCCGGTACCTGCACAGCGGTTCCGGACCCATCTGAAGGAGCGACGTCCGAAGGTCCTGCAGCAGTTAAAATAGTGGGCCTTGATGGCTCCCCATGGGAGTCCGTATCGGCCATCGGTTCAGAAGTGGCGGACGACAGGGGCTGCAAAAGCGCCTCACTGCCGACAGCCGAACCGGACGCTGGCTCCAGCTGCAACGAGTCCTGTTTGGACCTCGGAGGCCTGTCTTTGCGCTTCTTTTGGACTCCGGTAGTGTCCGACGACATTCTATAATTGAAGCATCTGCCAAAATAATTTAAAGCCCAATCGTACCTGCGCTTGATAGTACGAGAGTTGAACCTGGCACAGAACCGACAACAAGAAACGTCGTGGTCAGGGCCTAAGCAAGGTAGACAGTAAGAGTGGAAATCTTTATGAGGTATTTGTTTCCCACACGCTATACAATTATTAACTTTTTCTGACATCGGAGGAACAAGAAAAAGATTCCCCAACGGGGTACTTAGCTTTGAGAAGAGAAGTAAGAACTTCGGACCGACAACAACCAAACACGCTGTTCGAAAATCGCCAACCAACGACTTGCGAGCTGCTTTCCACCGCACGGCAAGAAAGACTGGAGAAGATGGCGTCGGCTAAGGGCTATGTACCAGAGCGTACTGACGTCAGGGTACTAGCTTATACAGCCGACGCCGGACCCAGACTTTGGGATTCTGGCCGACCTCGGGCTGCCTGCTGGCAGGAGCACCCTACAGTTATGACTGCAACAGTGAAACACGAAGAACATCGTACGATTCTTGTACGGATCTATTTATAAGAATAGAGATGGGATAGGCAATGCTGTGTGCAGATTGTTTGAGGAAGGTGGGTGGATGGTTGTCTGGTGCATTGCAACAGGGTTTGAGGAGAAGTCTTTTTATGGCGTTTGTGGGGATGGGCTTGAGGCAGAAGGATGTGGAGGAAGGTTGATTATTGGGGTGGTGGTGGGGGCAGGAGGGGGTGGTGAGAAGGAGGCTGATAGTTTAGCTATGCAGTCTATGAAGAATGAGTTGAACTGGCTGTTTCAAGGTTGGGGTCTGGGCAAGAGTTTTCTTTGTTGCCAGGATGCAGCATGGATGAGATGGAGTCCCAGAATTTTCTGGGATTTGTTGAGTGCAAGGACAGGAGTTAGGAGTAGTGGGCTTTGCGGTCTTTAATTATTAGTTTTTTTGCGGAGTTTCGTAGTTGCTTATACTCTAGGAGGATGTTAGGGTTTTTGTGTTTTTGATATTGTTTCCATTTTTCTGTCCCTTTGGTGCTAGCTTAGTATCTTTTGATAACCATGGGCAGGTCTTGGTTTTGATGTATTTGGTTCAGGGGGGTTTGTTGATTGAGAAGGGGTAAGAATGAGTGGTTAAAAGTAGAAAATGGCATCATCTAGAGGAAAAGTTTTTATTGTTTATGCAGTGGAGATGGGAGACTGTCAGTGAAGGCTGGTAGGTGATTGCTGAGAGGGGATCAGGTAATGTTCCAGCTTTGGTTATAAGGTTTGGGTGAGTTGTTAGAACCAGTCAATGATGGTACCAGAGGTTGGGTTGGGAGCAGCTTTGGTTTGAAAAAATAGACTGGGTTAGAGGTAAAGAGTTCATGTGAGATGGATGAGTAGGATGGGAAGTGACGCTGATGGTAAGATGTAGTGGAGTGTGTGTGAGAGTTATGACAAGGGTTGGGAAAAAGTGTGAGATAGGTAAGAGAAGAGAGAGATTAGTAGGGCAAATTGGGGTTATAGGGAGATATGTTATGTAGAGCATTGTAGGAGGGGTGGATGCTTGGGGTGATGTAGATCTACAGGTGGGTGGGGTTTAGCTTAGGTGTACTTAGACTGGAGAGGTGGTGGGGATGTTTTACTCATTGAAGAAAGACAAAAGCACTTACTTTATTGTTTTGAGTTATTTAACTGTCTCTTGTGGAATACTTTTTGCAGTCAGCTGCCGTTATTTTACTTTACTGAAGTGTTAAGTTTACCAGTTTTTGTTTTTTTTTAAACTCTGATGTAACTGATTACTTACTGAGTAGTGTCCTGTTCTTTGATTATTTATTATTAAACATATTTAAACCTATCATTGTGGTTGATATCTGTGAGACATATTTAAGCTCTAAGAGTACTTGCATGTCTATTTGGTGCCATTGTGCAGGCCACTCCTCATAGCCTGGAGCTTGGTCAAACTACCATTTGGATTAATAGTAACGTTACACAGCAAGATTGGACACCCATTGCTAAGGGCCTTAAAGTAGCTGATAAAGAGCTGGCTGGTGGCAGTGATAACTACATTATAGTTCAGGCAAAGGAGGTATAGCTAGTAAACCTGTGCCAGCCTTTCCCAGGTGTGTGTGTGTTTGCATGTAAATCAAATCTCTAAGTGTGTGTGTGTGTGTGTGTGTGTGTGTGTGTGTGTGTGTGTGTGTGTGTGTGTGTGTGTGTGTGTGTGTGTGTGTGTGTGTGTGTGTGTATGTGTGTGTGTGTGTGTATGTGTATGTGTGTGTGTGTCTCAGCTACTTGGGCAGGGACATGAAGCATTGGTTGGACAGAGAGGGTACTGGAGGTCTTGGTTTGGCCACTCAGCTGAAATCTCAACCCTAAAGCTGTGCCAGTAAGAAGTCTTACTGGGGATCTGGAGAAAGAGGGAGAAACCAGCACTGGACTGACTGTGGTCTCTGTGTACTCAAAGGAAATCACACTTTACTGTGTGTGCACTTCCTCCCAGTGTGCATGTCCCCCACTGTTGCCAGTGGTGAGGATTGAGGCTCCTTGATTATTAGGCCAGTGTAGGAGTGTCACAGGGTGGCTGACAGGAGGTCTTGGTTTGGCCACTCAGCTGAAATCTCAACCCTATAGCTTTGCCAGTGAGACGTCTTACTGGGGATCTGGAGAAAGAGGGAGAAACCAGCCCCGGACTGACTGTGGTCTCCGTGTACCAAGGAAATGTACTCTTAAAGGAAATTACACTTTACTGTGTGTGCACTTCCTCCCAGTGTGTATGTCCCCCACTGTTGCCAGTGGTGTGGCTTGAGGCTCCTTGATTACTAGGCCAGTGTAGGAGTGTCACAGGGTGGAATAGACTATCCCTGTGGGGGGTTCAGAGCCGTGAAAACCTTAAATGGCCCTTGAGTAAAGTTCTGCCACTCTTTGTGAGTACCCTTAGCAGCAGAATCCACATGTTTTCCGTTTCTTTTTTTAAAGGAAAATCTGCCTTAATTTTTACTTTACTTTACATTTGTTTACCGGGAAAGTCTGACTGGACAAGCTGTCCTTTTTCAGTGGAGGCCCGGGAGAAAAGCTCCAATATTAACAATAGTAGCAGCATATAAAGTATTAAAAAGTAATGGGAATAAATTACAAAATGAGTATAGTAGCATATAAAGTAATGGGAATAAATTACAAAATGAGTATAGGAGCAAAGCTTTATTACATACAACAGAAGTCATAATTACACATGAAATACAGATCTAGGATGCTGAAAGCCCTGCCTTGATTCAGTGAGGGCACCAGGCACCTAACCAAATGTTTGTGGAGTCCCCAGATGGCCCTTCAGATATAATCATAAAGAGACGAGACAAATGTAATTATCCATATGTTATCTACGGGCAGCTCTTGCTTTCACACCATCAGCAATATGTATGAAAACTACAATAACCACAAAATAAATTACTATTTCTCTATAAAGAATGCTTAAAAATGTTCCATTATACTAATCACCTATTGAGTAGTTCTCTTTATAATAACATGCCAAGATAAAACAGGTATGCAATTACTTTCAATATACCATGGAACAGATGCATGGGTTTGTAACAGGGATTGAAGAAAGGAAAACAGCCAGTGTGGGTAAAGCTTCGGTGTTAAAGAAAAAAAAAATGCTGACATAACATGAATCAACTTGCACTTACCTTACAAGTACACTGAGAGCTCCCAATGGCGTAACTAATGTAGCAGGAGAAAAGGCGTAGGCTATAAAATTGGCTACTTCACCAGCACCCACTGAAAAACAGAACACTGTAATGTTACACCAGCTCTCTAAACTACACATCAAACAATGAGAAGCATCTTAAACCTACCCTGTAAAAAAAAGTCCCCCATGGCTCCCTTCTCGGACCCTATCTTTTAAATCCTTAAACAAATGTCTCAGGATCACCATAATTGGGATTACGCTGCCATCACAGTCACAGCAGCACAAACATTTTCAAACCAAAACATTTTCATTCATTTTTTTTGTTTTCTTTGTAAAATTTCAACTAAAAGTTTATCACCTACTGCTACATCAGTATGTAGTACATTTGTGTGAGGTACTCACCATAAACACTGGATCTTCAAACAGACTCTTGCAATAATGTAACAAATGGTGTTTCCCCTACCTGCTTTCAGTCTGAGCAGTACCCACACCTCCTGGACACAGCACCAGTTTCACACTAGTGCAATGCACTGGTGCCTCATGCACCGTAGTGTTTATAAAAATGAGCTTGCCTCGCACCTTTACTTCTTCCAGGAAGAAACATCAACACTTAATAACAATTACACCAAATAAATAGAACTATATACAACATAAATGACAGGGCAGTCCATCAGGGATGGGAATGTGGAAGGCTAGTGACACGCCACCTAAACTGCTTTAAGAATCTCTTGTCTTGAATGTTTGTTATGCGGAGTACCTTATACAAATGCACTGTCCATTTAGAAGGATGACTCCTGCAGCAATAAAAGATTACACAATAACAGATTGACACAAAAAGCAGCAAGATGGAAAGTTTTAACAAGTTTTGCATAACTGCCCTCCCAAAGTCTGTTCTGAGAGAACAGCCTGCAGTTTTTATGTACTCATAAAAACATGCAAGTGAAAACTTCAAAAACATCCTGAATAAAGATACTGGTAAAGTTGCAGAAGTAGTAGATGTTCTCATGAACTGACAAGTGCTGACCCTCATCAATACTTCATTAAATTATCAGTCTATCAAATTATCTATGGCTTGATCCCATTTACTCTCATTAGAAATAGTTTAAGAGTGTGAGTGTGAGTGTGTGTGTAAATCAAAGTTGCAGAAGCATACAGAATTTTTCTGTACCCATCAATAATGTTCCCATCCTTATTAGTAAGAGTAGGATAGTAAAACTGGTTAGCAGCAGCAGGATAAATTAAAGCTATAGCTGCTGACTCAGGTTTGGGAAGAGTTTATATAAACTTAAAAAGACTGAGGAACTTTATACATTCTATCTGCCTTTTTACAGTCAGCAGATTGACTATAGAGAAAACTACAGGCAGACATCCTCTAAAGCTGACAAAAGTGGAGGAATTGGTAAAGGTTTGTGAAATTCCTTCTGAACAGCTCATAAAATTTTATGATGGACTATGAAACCTCTGTGCACTCCCAGAACAGTCTGAGAGAGTAACCCCCAAAAATGGAAGCAGAAACTGAGCTCTCCTCAGAGTCTGAATCACAAAACTGAGGAGAAAACTCTGTATCTGTCCCTTCATACTCTTGTCCAGATTCAGAATCTTGAGTCTCTTCAGGAAAACAGGTATCCTTGTTTATTTTACCATAAAACACTTAAGAAAAAGGGTCAACAGCCTGAATAAAAAAAGTACAGTTTTGTACCTACCATAAATGTAGATGTTCGAAGATCCACATTGCTGCAGTCCTTACACTTGGGTAGTCCGCTGTCCTCGGTCGGCCCGAATATCAAAGTATAAGGCTGACGTCGGTCAAGGCGCATTTGACTGACATCAGGACGTCAGGGTACAAATGCGCATGACCGACATCATATCCTCAGTCTTTTCTTGCCCCAGATGTCAGAAGACCCTAAAAATAAAGGTCAAAACCAAAAGACAGCAAACAACCAACCATCCTAGCACTAAAAATATGTACAATATATGCAATATACATCATATTGACAACCCAACCCACACAACCGCCTCTAACTACAGAGGGGAAGGAGGGAGGGTAAATTGGACTGCAGCAATGTGCATCTTCGAACATCTACATTTATGGTAGGTACAAAACTGTACTATGTTCTTCATCTCACATTGCTGCAGTCCTTACACTTGGGTAGAATCCCAAAGCAGAGGTAAGGGAGGATGGCCAAACTATAAGGAAGCAGGAGCTGCCAAAATGCCCTGCAAAACAGCAGTGGCAAAACCAGCCCTGGATTTAGAGTAAAGTGGTAGGTGATAATGCCTAGAGAAAGTATGCACTGAACTCCAAGTAGCTGCCTCCAAAATATCCTTAGTTGCCACCCCCTCAAAAGCTGTCAAGTGGCAGTAGCCCTAGTGGAATGAGGCCTAATCCCAGCTGGAATCTCCTTGCCATGATGGGAATAACAGAAAGCAATGCAAAACCCAATCCACTTAGAAATAGTTTGTTTTGACACAGGCTTGCCCTGAGAACTCAAAGCAAAAGAAACAAATAACTGCTGAGACTGCCTGAACCCTTTAGTTCTGTCCAAATAATATCGCAACTGCCTGTGTACATCTAAAGTGTGCAAAATCTTTTCCCCTTTATTTTGGGGATTTGCATAAAAAGTAGGCAAATGAATAGTTTGGTTTAAAGCCACACTAGAAACCACTTTAGGCATAAAGGAAGGATTAGTACGTAAAGATACCCTATCCTTATGGAAAATTAAGAAAGGCTCAACTGCCATAAGGGCCTGCAACTCAGAAACCCTTCTTGCAGAGGTAATAGCCAACAAAAAAGCAGTCTTCCATGATAAAAACTTTAATTCAGTAGTAGCTGCAGGCTCAAAAGGTTGTAGAGTGAGTTTCTCCAACAGAAAATTGAGATCCCAAGCAGGAGTAGGAGCTCTTCGTGGAGGTATTATATTCTTTGCCGCTCTAAGAAATTGCTTGAACAAAGGATGAGAAAACAATGGTGGGTCACAATCATAGTGAGCGCAAATTGCTGCAGCATGAACCTTAATAGAAGAGAAGGACAAACCTTTGTCCAGTAACTCAGTAAGATATTGAAGAGCCACACTTAAATTAGGCTCAGAAACATCAAAATCCTTTGCTGCACTCCAAAATAAAAATCTCTTCCATTTATCTGCGTACACTTTCCTTGTACTAGGCCTTCTAGCTTCCAAAATAACATTCAAAACTTGCTGTGGAAGTGGAGGCCCACTATGGTTCAAAACAGAATATGCCAGGCTGTTAGGTGCAGAGAGTGAAGCTTGACATTGAGCAAATGACTGTCCTCCTGAGACAACAGGTGTGGAATCAAGGCAAAGGCCATGGAGGCTTCCGTACCAGGCTTCTCAGTAATGGGTACCAATGCTGTCGAGGCCAATCTGGAGCTATCAAAATCATCCTTGGCTTGTCTTGTCTGGCCTTTAGTAGTACCTTTGGGAGGAGAGGCAGAGGCGGAAAGGCATACACATGAAGATTGCTCCAATTGAAAGAAAGAGCATCCACTTTCCAAGCCGTGGGATGAAACCTTTTTGTGCAAAACTTTGGCAGCTGATGGTTTAGTGGAGAAGCGAACAGATCTATGTCTGGAGTTCCCCATGACACTGTCAATTTCTGAAATACATGAGGATCCAATTTCCACTCGTGGGGATCCATAATTTGTCTGCTCAACACATCTGCTAAGGAGTTCTGTGCTCCCGGCAGAAACCTTGCCTGAAGATTTAGCTGTAAACTGAGAGCAATCTCCCACAAAATCATTGCTTGCCTGCATAGAGGATAAGAATGTGTTCCGCCTTGCTTGTTGATGTACCACATGACAGTTGTGTTGTCTGTTAGAATCAACACCTGCCCTGGAAGAAGTAAATCCTTGAAAGCTATTAATGCAAACTGGACTGCTAACATCTCTTTCAAGTTGATATGTAGATGTTGTAGTCTGGCAGGCCACTTGTCTTGTATCCACTTTCCATTCAGATGAGCTCCCCAAGCTTTGTCTGAGGCATCTGTCGTTAGAATCTGACTCGCCTCTGGCCGGGTCACAGAGAGTCCCTTGTTTAGGTGACATTCCTGAGCCCACCACAACAATTCCTTTTGAATGCAAGGTATTATTTGAATGACAGTGTCCAAATCCTGGCAGTGCTGTGTCCATACATTTTGAGATACCATTGTAGCTTCCTCATATGCAGTTTGGCATTGGGAAGCACCAGAATACAAGATGCCATGAACCCCAAGGCTTGAAGGACTGTCCTTGCAGTCAGCCTGGACTGATGAGACAACTGATGAAAGTAAAGGGAAAGATTCTTTTGTTTGTCCTGGCCCAAAAAGGCCATCTGGGATGCTGTATTCAGTCTCACACCCAGAAAGCACATGTCCTGAGAGGGTACTAGACTGGACTTTATTTCGTTCACAGAATACCCCAGGCATCTTAGCACTGCTATCACATAATCCAAGTGATGAAGAAGCTCGTGCCTTCCTTGAGCCAGAATCAGGCAATCGTCCAAATAAGGATAGATCTGTATTCCTTTTAACCTGAGGAAAGCTATCACTGGAGCCAGAACTTTTGTGAACACTCTGGGTGCAGTAGATAAGCCAAAGGGCAATGCAGAGAACTGATAATGAGAAGTCCCAGCTCGAAAATGCAGATACTTCCTGCAACTCAGTCTGATAGGAACATGAAGATAAGCCTCCTTGAGATCCAAAGTTACCATCCAATGATCTTTGCCCAGCAGAGGTAAAAGCTGCTGTAACGTCAACATTTTGAACTTGGGAATGTCCAGATAAGTGTTGAGGATAGATAAGTCCAAAATTGGTCTCCACGTGTTCCCTTTCTTTGGTACTAGGAACAGGCGAGAATAAAATCCTAGGCCCACTTCTGGCATAGGGACTGGCTGTATGGCCCCTATTTGGAGTAACAGAGAAATTTGCTTGTGAGCCTCTATTCTTTGTTGAGGAGGAACGTCTGGCATGCCTTTGAAAGGAGGCAAGGCATGGAAGTAAAACCTGTAACCGTGGTGTATGATATCCAATACCCATCTGTCTTGGGTAATTAAACTCCAATTTTCTTTGAAAAGTGCCAACCTTCCTCCCAAAGGTGCTGCCAGACGAGAAGGCTCTGGCAGCTGAAAAGGTAGGTCATTGGGTCTGTTTACGAAAGGACTGACCCCTGCCCTCACCAAGACTGTGCAGGAGAACTCCCTGTTCTAGGCCTGAAAGAGCCCTGAGCTCTGCCCCTACCACGTCTAGATCTACCCCTAGACTGGGAGTCATAAGAAGGATACGTCCACCCCTTAGTAGGCCAATTTCTACTAAACTTTGGAGGCTGAACCTGCAAAAAATCTTTAACAGTCTGCATAGACTTAGCCTTGTCTTCCATTTTCTTTAAAACTGCCTCAACAGGAGAACCAAACAACACATCAGATTGCAAAGGAGCATCTAAAATCCTTGTTTTAACATGGTCAGATAAATTCTGATCCCTCAGCCAGGCGTGCCTGCGAAGAACTGACCCAGTGGCAGCCACCCTAGACGAGGCCTGTACAGCATCAAAACCACATTGCAAAGAATGCTTACCCACCTGTTCAGAAACATGTACTAAATCTCGTAACTCTTTACAATCAATACCTTCCGCCAGAGCATCAACCTTAGACTCCAATTGTGAAAGGAGATAGTTTTGGTATTTCAACATGTGAAACTGGCAATTCAAAGCCCTCATAGCTAGAGTGGAAGAAGTATAAACTTTCTTTCCCCATCTGTCCAAGGCCCTGGCCTCTTTATCTGTAGGAACCGGATTCTTGACAACAGAAGCCTTAACACCTTTAGGCCCCTGACTAACAGTTTCTGGGTCTGCCCTAGGACTCTTAAAAAGATACTTATGAGCTTCAGGCACCCTGTAATACCTATCCGGTTTAACAGGAGCAGGAGGCAAAGAATCAGGATTAAGAGAAGCCTCCGTAAAACATCTTCCACCACATCCAAAACAGGAGGTATAGCCAAAGGCCTATGCTGGGGTAAAACAAAAATTCCTAAGCCTTTTCCTGGAATCAGAGAAGTCCTGACCTTCCCACTTAAAATGCTCCCTCATGGAATGAAGAGTTTCTGAAAAGAAAAATCCTCAGGAGGAGAAGCAGAAGGAGTAGAATCATCCACATCAGAATCAGAATAAGGAGAATACTCCTGCAAGTCTTCAGCCGAAGACTCTGAAACATCGGAGCCTGCTCAAAACTCCCTAGCTCAGGCTCCACCCTAGGTCTCTTATCAGGAGGGGGCAAAGAACCCCTAATCAAAGTAATCAAATCTTCTGCCATTTTAAGCATATGCTTCTTGGGCACAGTTCCTGAAGAACTAGGGATGACACCAACTGAAGCTAAACCTGGCCTGCCTCTGGGAGAAGCCTTGGAAACAGAAGGAGAGGGCCTAACCACCCTAGGAAGGGAGGGGAGTATAGTAACCTGAGAAGCCCCATCAGCCTGACCTGCCTCCTGGAGGCCACATCCTGCAATAACAAAGTCTCTCCCTGGGATCCCAAAGAAACCTCCGGTGGAACCACCGGCTCCACCGACACCTCTAAAGAACCGGCGTCCGGTACCCGGTTCTTCTAGCCTAGGCTTAACTGCTTTGTCCTTGCGCTTCTTCTCGAAGCGGGCGTCGGAGCGTGCGGCGGCATATTATAATTGCACGGCTTCCGAAGACTAACCTGGCACAATCTAACCTTCTCTTTATAGTGCGCTATTGAATCTAGCACAAGAGCGACACCCAACAACGTCGTGCTCAGGCCCTAAACAAGGAATACACAAAGTATGATAGTCTCTATGCGGTATCTGTTTCCCACAAGAAATACAATTATTCACTTTTTCTGACATCCGGTAAACCACTGAGGCAAGAAAAAACTAAAATATTCCCCAACGGGGTACTTAGCCAACTTTGACTCGGTCTGAAACTCCGAAATCGAAAAATTTCAGAACGCCAACCAGCACTTGCAATGCTGCTTCTGCATCGGACCATGCGGCAAAAAAGACTGAGGATATGACGTTGGTCATGCGCATTTGTACCCTGACGTCCTGATGTCAGTCAAATGCGCCTTGACCGACGTCAGCCTTATACTTTGATATTCGGGCCGACCGAGGACAGCGGACTACCCAAGTGTAAGGACTGCAGCAATGTGAGATGAAGAACATCTGAGTAAACTACTCCTTTCCAATGAAATTTGAGAAGTAGATACATGTTTAGTTTTCTTTTTGAAAGAAAAAAATGGGGACAACAGTGTTATAAATGGCAGTGGCAGCTTCCAGGGGGATGGCACAACATTCTGACAAAACACCCAAATATGCAATGAAGCCTACAAGACTTTGGATCGTTGCTTGGAATTATTTGCATAGATATTTTTACACCCCAAGCAGACTCCAAAGAATTTTTCCTCAGGTAGGCTGCAAATGTTAGAGGTGTAATGGGGAAGAAAGATGTAATTGGGAACATATTTTTTGGAAGCTTAACGAGTTGGCAGACTTAAAAATTCCTGGAAAAGTACTCTGGTCAGAAACACTGGGTGACCAAATTGGTGTTAACTAAGGAAATTTTTTTTCAGCTGCCAAATAACAATTAGTAGAATATGGAAATTAAAGTCTAAACCAACCACACTAGTAGTAATGAATACAGTAACACAAATAAAATAAATGGAAGCAGGATCTTTAGAAAAGGATAGGAGCAAATTACATAGAAGAAAAAGGGAACCGTGGAAACAATACATACAGAATAATGTTTTGGAGGAGGAATGAGGTTTAAGGGAAGGCAGAAATTGAATGAGCTATGCAATGGTTAATTGACCATTACTGTATAGAAGATAACTGATGTATAATGCCTGCAACTGAAATTGTCAATAAGAGTGGTCTTCATTTATAAAAATGTATGACTGCCATAAGTGATAAGTCAATAAAGAGGTTTCTTGTTTAAATAAACATTCTCACAAAAACAGGGAAACCATTCCCTGGTCCCTCTCCCACGGCTAACAAGAGTCTCCCTCGCCCAATGAAGGGCCCCAACAGCCACCAAGAATGTGCCTAACCCCTGGTCCATAGTGGATGTAGGTGCTGCACCAGAAAGATCCAGAATAAAAGAAGAGTGGTCTGAGGTACAACAAATGGCCACAGCAGTCTCACATACCATCAGCAGAGTAAAATTGCTAGTATGTTGTGGTGGCAATGACTATTTGCTTAACTTTTCATTTTGTGACTTAAGGACTGACCACAGGACTGACAGTTTGCTCCATGATAAAGCTGAAAATGGTGTCTCTTTCCCAAAGAAATCATCAGTAAAAGCCAATAAAAATTTAAAATCTTTAAAAGTAACTTATTTTCACATAAAAATATAGCCACTCACTGCTTCAGTAGCATAAGCTATATTGGTTATATCCTATGCAGGATATAACCGCTAGCCAGCTTCCAAAATTTAGAGGCACCTTCCACACACCCAAACCATTAAGACAGCATGAGCTGAGCTGACTAAAGACAGGTATAGGCCCCAAGATCTTTAGGCCCCAAGATCTTCAGAGCTTCCCTGTCGCTAAACAGAATGTTTCTCTGTGGTTTTCAAGGATCAAACGGTCAAGCTTGTGCTGTTCTAGCAGTGATAGATTTATATAAACATGTTCTTCATACTGATCAGCTTTTTTCAGGGGCAGCAGGCTGACTGTCAGGGAAATTGCAGGTTGCAACAAACACATCCTCCAAAGCAGGCAAGAGAAAAGACTGCATCTGTTTCTTCTCATTCCCAACAGGTTCTCTCTCTTGAAACTTATAAGGGAAAGGAGGAAACCCCTTTTCTTTTACCAGAAACAGCTTTATAAAAAAAGAGAGGTCAACAGCCAAGCCTAATAAATTACTCCTGTTAAGAGTAACGGATACAGGAGAAAATAAGAAGTTATGTACTCACCATAACGTTCCATGCGAGTTGTTCCTCTCGCCTTCATTCTTTACTGATGGGTTCTGAGCCAATCCATCGGCTCCAGTACAGCCGTTTGCAAAGCTTGAGGTTTACCAGTAGCTCGAGACCAAGCCCCTTATCCCATGATGCATTGGGAATTACCTCAGATCTTGTTTGCAGCATGTACTACAGCCATATAACTGAACTACCCTCCCATGGAGAGGAAGAAGAAGTGAGCAACCAGGATCAGCCCAACCTCTAGGTCAACTATCAGCCAGGAGGGAGGGACGTAAGAATGAAGGCGAGATGAACAACTCACATGGAACATTATAGTGAGTACACAACTTCTTAATGTGAAGTTGTTCAATCTCGCCATTCATTCTTTACTGATGGGTAGTGTCCTTAGCACCCTGAATCTCGGGTGGCTCATGGGAGTACATTCCTCAGGACCGTAGACACAAAAGAAGCCCAGTCTCTGGAGGCCTTATCAACTATGTAATGAGTGATAAACGTACGAGGTTTAGACCAAGTGGCTGCAGCACAAATGTTATCAAGGGGCAATTTGGCTTGGAATGCAGAAGATGTAGAAACTGCCCTGGTTGAGTGAGCTTTAATCTTATGTAGTAAGGGCATATTAGCAGCTGAATAAACAAAGGTGATGGAATCAGACAGCCATTTAGAAAGCATTGTTTTAGCCACTGGTCTACCTTCTCTGGCTTCAGAGAATGACACAAAGAGCTGGTCTGATTTCCTAATTTCTTTTGTCCTGTCCAAATAAAATCTGAGCTGTCTGTGAACGTCAAGTTTGTGAAGTACATACTCCAATTTACTGGAATGGTTAGGGAAGAAGACTGGTAAATTCAATGACTTGGTTGATATTAGACTGAACAAACTTTGGGCAAAAAAGAGGGGTTTGTCCTAAGAGATACTCTATCAGCATGAAAAATCAAATAAGGAGGGCTGACAGATGAAGCCTGAAGTTCGGACACTCTGCGGGCGGAAGTAATAGCCACCGGAAATGTGGTTTTCCACAACAAATATTTGAGATCAGAGGATGATGCTGGTTGAAACGGGGGAAGAATTATACGAGACAGCATAAAGTTTAGATTCCAAGGAGAATAAGGAGTTTTTACTGGAGGCCTCATATGAAAAGTTCCATTGAGAAAGGCCTTGGACAACTTGTGGGACATTATGTTTAGTCCATCTACACCGAGATGAAAGTTAGACATAGCAGTCAACTGGACCCGAACTGTTGCGGCTGCCACTCCTTTATTAAAGATCAAAGGTCAAGAAGTCTAATATGGAAGTCAAGAGGGCTCGATAAGGATCAATGTTTTGCTTAGAAGCCCATATGGAAAATCTCTTCCACTTACTAAGATGTAATCTTTTGGTGGACAGCTTATGGGAAGACAAAAGGATCTGTTTTTTCTCATTGGAAAAGCACCAAACCTGGCTAGAAGGGAAACTGGAGCAGCCAAGCTGTCAGTGACGGAAAGGAAGGAAGGAAGGAGGCCCCCCGATGGATGTGTCAGAAGGTCCAGAACTGGGCCCAGAATCCATGGATCCTCCAAGAGATGATGAAAAAATGGGAACCAAATCTGCCGAGGCCAATGAGGGGCTATAAGAATGATGGTCCTTTCCAGAGATTTTGCTTTCTGTAGAAATCTGGGTATCAACGGGATAGGAGGAAATGCATAGTGGAGACCTGGGGGCCAATCGTGTACGAGTTCATCTCTCGGGTTTTCTCCCGGAGGGGGAATCAGGGCAAAGTAGCTTCTGCATTTCGTGTTGATGTGACTGGCAAAAAGATCGTAGCAAGGCTGGCCTCATTTGCAGAAAATCCTGTCAGCAATCTCTTTGAGGGACCACTCGTGAGGCAACAAAATTGCCCTGCTCAGTTTGTCTGCTATCACGCCGGATCTTTCCGGGATGTGTGTTGCCAACAGAAAGTGCTGGAAGGAGACAGACCACTGCCAAACTGAGGGCTTCTCGGCAAAGGGGGATAAGACTTGGTTCCACCTTGCTTGTTCAAGTACCAGACTACTGACATATTGTCTATCTGAATTGTAATTGTTCCTAGAGGAAGAGAGTCCTGGAAGTACTGCAAGGCCAGAAGTACTGCTCTCTTCCCAAGAACACTGATATGCATATGCGACTCTTGATCCATCCATGTGCCTTGGGCAGTCTTTCCCTGAAAATGCCCCCCCTGCCACCCTATCAGGGAAGCGTCTGTGGTCACAGTGGCTAATGGGGGGGGGGGTAGTACAAAGGGGCGTCCTATGGTTACATGAAGAGATGTCAGCCACCACTGGAGATCTCTCTTGCAAGAGTTCGTAATTAAAATCGTGTGATTCATTGGAAGTTCCTGATAAAACCATTGAGTGAACAGCAGCCATTGAAGAATCCGCATATGCGTCCTTGCTAATGGTATGGCCAAGATTGCTGCAGCCATCAAACCCAATACTTTCAGAACTTTTGCGGCTGGTGCTCTGTCTTTCGATACCAATGAGCTAACATGCTGGTGAAAAAGAAAGACACTCTCGATTGGTAGTCGCAGAGTGGTGGTTGAAGTGTCTAACTCTGCCCCTATAAAAATGATATGCTGCGATGGCGACAAGGCAGACTTTTCTGAGTTGACTGTAATGCCTAAGTGACTGCAGAGTGTCAGAGTGTATTCCCTTGCCTGAATCAGTTGATGCCTGGTGGTGGAGGTAAAAGAGCCAATCATCTAGGTATGGAAACACCTGGAATCCTAGACGCTGGGGGCTGTAGTGAGACCAAAGGGCAGGGCTTGAAATTGGAAATGACTGGCTCCCAGCCGGAAATGCAGGTGATCTCTGGATGGCCTGGCCATTTTTATGTGGTAGTACACATCCTTGAGATCTATCAAGCACATCCAATTGTCTTTCCCTAAAAAGGTAAGTATAGACTGTAGCATGACCATCCGGAACTACTCTTTCTTCACAAACTGGTTGAGTCTGCTGAGGTCCAAAATGGGTCTCCAGTCCCGTTTTCTTTGGAACCAAAAAGAATCTTTGAGTAAGTTCCGAATCCTGTTTGGTCTGCTGGGACTGGCCATTTGGTCTGCTGGGACTGGCTGGATGACTCTTTTCTAGCAACTTGTGGACCTCTATAGTTGCTTGTTCCCTGTAACTGGATGGAACTTCCAGGATTTTCCTTGCGGGCAGGGGAAGAGTGGAGAACGGTATGAAATACCTTCTGGAAATAATACTTTATACCCAGCTGTCTGTTATATCTTGCCAGGCATCTGGGTACAAAGATAAGCAACCCGCGACTGCCTCAGGAGCGCTGATAGGGCTGACCAGAGAAGTGATCTCAGTCACCCTGGTGTTGCGGACCCCCTCTGCCGTGTGGGCGGCGTCTTCCATTATTACCCCCTCCTCTGCCCCTGGGGGGGGGGGGTTCACCACGTGTGTCCTGAAAGGCTCCTTGGGCTTTCCAGAACCACATCTTTCCTCCCCTTTGGCCTTTGGAGTAAGGCCGAGAAAGGGTGGAAAAATGGACCTCGACAGCAGACAGAGTCTTTCTCTCCTGTTCACACCTGGTCAAAGTTAACTTCACTATAGGCCCAAAAAGAGATGAGACATCAAAAGGGGTGTTCATGAATGAAGACTTAAATGGCTCTGCAAAGGCATACAAGCGCATCCAGGAATTCCTGTAACCGCTGCCCTACTCGTCCTATCAGCTGCATATGATATGAAATGCATTGACAAGTTCACAACAGAATTTAGGGTAGCAAGCTGGGCGACAGCTTTATTGGAAGCCCCTGCAGCTACGGTACCCTGAAGAGCATCTCCCAACTCCTTAAGGAGATCTCTTTACAACCTAATGAAATGGGTCAGATAGTTCAGGGAACGGAGTGTAAAAGTCGCTGAACTAAACATGCATTTCCCCTATCTATCCATGATCTGGGACTCTCTATTAGGAGGATGGATAGACAAGGAAGTCTCAGATATTTCCTTTTTGGTGGCCACCACCATGGCATCAACAGGGACTCCTTTGGACAAAAAGGATGCATCTATTGGAGCAGAAATAAACTTATCAGGCCTCCGAGGAACAGGCTCCATGGACTCCGGTGACTCCCACGCCCTCCGTGAGACCAGCTGCATGAGCTCATTGAAGGACGGAAACACCCAAGAGGTGAAAGGTTGAGACCCAAAAGTCTTCAGGAGAACTGACATCCTCAGTAGGGCTTTTGGACATCCAATCACCCCTCTGCCTAAGGATCTCAAGTATCTCCGTAAAGGGGGATATCCTCAGAGGGGGACCGTGGGGACCCTTCTGACTCATCCAAGTCAGTGTCAGATATTAAAGACTCTTGTGGGGAGTCCAAGTGTCTCCTCTTGCACAATCTCTTCCTGGGGACCTCCTCAGTGGGAGTCTCTGGGGAGGTCTCAGAAGAGCAGGGAACACCATGGGGGCTACCCGAGGCTCAGGGTCTCTACGTCTAGCCTGGATGATGGAAGAAGAAGCAGACACAGGCGCTTTTGGAGATTAGGAAGCCAGACCTGGTGTCGAGGACGTCTTGGGGGACAAGACTCTCCCCTCATGGCTTCGAAGGCATCGTGGCTCCATTGAGGAGGAGTCGACAGGCCAGAAGAAACTGCCAACCCCTCCCACACCGAGGCCGTGGGCTCTGAGCCGGAGGTAGGAGCAGAGCTCATCCGAGCCGAAGCCCCGAGAGGAAGAGTCGGCACCAACAAGTCGGTGCGACTATCCTCTCTGGACCAGACAGGAGAGTGTCGACTCCTAGAGTCCCCGGTTGATGCCGAGGACGTCAGAGTAGATGGAACAAAGGATACTGAAGCAGGTCTCTGCCCCAAAGGCTCCACAATCAACAGGTCGGCCCCCTCCAGCTCCGAAGGTCTGGTGCAGCTCAGAGGAGGAGCAGTCAAGTCAGGAGTAGTGGTCTTTGGTTCAGACGTTAGGGTCGGAGCAGACAACAGTTTAGCAAGGCCTGGTGCCCGTAAGAGCTTCTGCACCAATCGGTCCATATCCAAATCCGACAGGCTGACAGAAGACCTAGAAGAGAGTGCACCGATGGTGCCGATTGAAGTGGAGATGTAGGTCTCTCAGATACCGGCTCCAGAGCTGTGGGACGGCTCCGAAACGAAAAAAGACAGTCGGCTCCGAGGTCTGTGTAGCCGATGTCACAGGATCTTCCAATTTCTTGGACAGTTTGGATTCCTTAGAGTCCCCCGAGGACTTAAGAGGGCTTGCTGGCCCCATCCTGGTCACTCAATGCTTCATGAAATGGATGCTTCAGCAAGCCTCTGTCAACTAACTTTCTTTTCCTCTCCAGTAAAACCCTAGAGGAAAGAGTGGCAGATAATGCAAGACTCCTGCAAATGGACAGCCCCTAAGCAGTAGACACACGTTACATAGCCATCAGTTACAGACATCTTTTGCCTGCAGTCTGGAAACTTTTTAAATCCAGACTTTGGGTGCTTATCCTTGTCCTCAGACATATCCAACAATCAAAATGCCTTAGGCTTAACACAGAAACAAAGCACGCAATAAGCCTAAGGAAAAAAAAAAAGACACTCGATATATAAAGTATTAAAGAACCACACCTAGGCTCTAAAAACACCACAGAAACCCTAGAAGACAGCCAAAATTACAACTATGCTCTAACTGTAAGATTAGACACACACACACACACACACACACACACACACACACACACACACACACACACACACACACACACACACACTATAAACAAAGGCCAACGCTAAGCTAAATGTATACAAGTATGAAAATGCAAGAGAATTAACTAGGCCAAAACACGAGGCCACTAAACTATACTAAAACTATGCTAAATAACACACACGGGAAAAGGGGAGCTTTTAAGAAGCTACGCAAGACTACTCTAACAACTATTCTGTGGAACAATAGAAAAAATTTGAAATAACTTGCAAAAAACATGCTTTTTTGAAGAAATACTGGCTCGAGCAAAACTGGAACCCCTGATCAGTGCCGCGGCAAACTAGATCTGAGGTAATTCCCAGTGCATCATGGGATAAGGGGGCTTGGTCTTGAGCTACTGGTAAACCTCGAGTTTTGCAAACGGCCGTACCGGAGCCGATGGATCGGCTCCGAACCCATCAGTAAAGAATGAACAGTGAGATTGAACAACTTCACATCAAAAGTTTAGTTTTTGGTTTCTTTTTCACAAGAATTTCTGAAGAAACAGACCCAGATTTGCCAGCAGTGACTTCCCCACCAAAAGACCCAACATTCTGGCTAAGCAGGGGGCACATTCCCTGCCCTCTTCTCCAAAACCTACAAGAGTATCTTTCCCCTGCCTACCAAGGGGTCCTCAACAGTTACAGAGGAAGCGTCTAACCCCTGGTCCATGACGACTATAGGAACTACACCAGAGGGATTCGAAGAAAGAGATAAATAGTCTGATGAACTAGCTTTGGCCACAGCAGAGTCACCCACCACAGTTGAGGCAAATTACATCAGATCACTGTTAAAACTGGGCATTCATATACAAACGTCAATCATACCCGAAAAAACAGCAAGAAGGAAAAAAAAAATAAAACTTGTGGAAAAAATGCAAATGAGTAAATGTAGATGTATACCTATATGTTCGTGTTGTAGCAGAAGAGCAACCTAGCAGAAACCATCAAAAATATATCATAAAAGTATAAGAAAAGTGAAAAAAGGAGCAAACTTGTCAAGTCAAAACCATTAACAAAAATAATTTGTGGTCCTGCTTCCCAAGCTGAAGAAAGCATTTACTTGAACAAGCAGAATGAAGTCCAAGCGAGTTGTAGGCAAGGAGGACATTAGAGTTCCCCTCAACCATCCCAATCATGTCCAAAATGTGAAAAAAGAATGACCTGGTAATTCAATACTGTGCTTTGCATGAGAATTCTTGCTTAATCGTTTTCTAAATTTCAGATGTGTTGGGCTAGCCTCCTTTTAAACTTTAGTACAAGGAGAAAAAAAAAGACACTTGGCGCTTTGGGTTCTGTAAACAATCTTTTCACTGCTATGTTCCCAGCCACCTTACTGTTACATTTCTTACCCATACTGGGACAGATGAAAAACATCTGCAGCTCATGAACATGCAGAAGTCACAGAATAGAGGCCCACATTTAAAAGTGCCAAGCCTCTCCATACTGTCATTTTTGAACATAGTTTCTAAATAAAACCTCCTTCCTTTTTTGAAAGCATTAAAAGGGACAGGATCCAGAATCTTGCTCACCAGTCTGTTACTAGACAAAATGAATCAGTTGTCACAAAATCAACCTTTTAATCTCATGGACATCTCTAATGAAAGTTAAGGTCATACTTCTTTTCAGTTTCAGTAGCCTTTGGTAAGCAAAGGGTCTTGTGACATCATGTAAAAATTTTTTTGTTCACATTAGGAAACTCCTTCTCTTTTAGGTCCTTAATAAGATTAAAAGTATGCCTGACAGTCCCACTCCCACTTTCACACGCCCTCTCAAGAAAATCTCTGCGGAAGTCCTGCAGGTTCTTTAAAAATGTAGCCGTTTCTCTGGATACAAGAACAATCCACATACCCTGCGACTTTCACATTGTGGTTAGTCATTTGCGAGTGCATACTGCTGCCATGAAGCAGTAAGTTTACCTAGGTGGGATTGCAAAATAAATCACTGTAAAGTTCTTGTGACAGTGTGCACTGAAAACAGTGAGCTCTACAAAACTAACCTTTTGGCAATTGTGAGGAGTAGTAATTTCAAAAAAAGTTAAAGCAATTCTGCTTCCACTGACCCTTCCCATATAATAAAAATATCAACAAATATCAAGTAACATTTGATAAAGCTGCCTAATTTGGTTACAGACAGATTCACTCTCCCACTTAGCTAATGCTGTATTAGCTACGCTAGGGTCATAGCTGCTCCCATTGCAATTCCACATTTCTGTTTACAAATACTGCCATTAAATCCTAAAAAAGTTGCTGCTCATTACCAAACTCAGTAATAGTCAGAAATAAGGGTAATATCACCTGGGAGGGCTAAGGTTTCCATTATCATGGAATCTCTCAAAGCATCTATGCAGTACATGTGGGGCCTCCTGGTGGAGAGTGCAACTACATCAATAGTCACTAAAATCAAACAGTCAGCGACAGAACTAATATGATTTTCCACCGAATTTAATAGTGTCCAACTCAAAGGAGTTGCCCCACTAGCCAAGGGTTTAATAGGATATTAAAAAAAAAAACTGGTTCAGTGGTGCCACCCGGCAACCACTAGCCTGTATTTGGGTGGGGGGGGTCCTGAAGATTCTTGCGAGGCTTGGGAATCTAAAAATATCCAGGGAGCTCAGGATGTACTACTGCTAGGGAATCATGAAGTCTTCCTTAGATAAGGTCTACTTGATAAAGCCGTTGCACATGGTCATGCTTGTCCTTATATGCATAAGTAACAAACTGAATGACGACTATGTTACTAAGTATCCCTTCGATCTTTTGAAAATATTTGTCAGTGTCAATAAACATGCCCCCTCCGCCCCATCAGCTTTCATGAACCAATATGATTTATCCAAGCTCATATCTTGGAGGACTATAATCTCATTTTTGCTAATATTGTAAAACTTCTTGCTGCAAGGTCTGCTGAGGGCTCTTCTGTATTCCTCACATTTACTCTCAAAAGCACTCTGCATCAGATTAATGGAAGGGTAAAAAAAAATATTTATCACTTGCTTTTTTCCATAGTATCCTGTTCTGGTTGTTGATGATGTCTCTCCCTATTGTGAAAAAATACTTGCAAATTCAGCTTCTACACATACAACTTTAAGTCAATGATGGTGTTTACCACCTAACTCCAGTCATGTGGAATAAAAAAGTCATGCCATTTTCTAGGACATTTCTTTCTACAACAGAGAGGGGTTTAGAAGAGTGTTCCAGACCTTAGTCTGGAGTTTGGGAATCCAGTTATTGGATAAAAGGTTACAAGCCCCTCCAAGTCTCTCTTCCCTTAGTAGGAAGGTCCCTGCGAAGGCAAAGAAATACTTGGTATCCCTGCTCAGCAAACCATGCTCTCTGATTCCTTGGAGTGGAACTCGGGTAAGCATCAATTTGCAGCTCTCTACTCCAGTGAATGTCCGGCTTCAAAGGAACAGACACCTTGAAAAACCTGTGAGGTATCCTGCATGGAGTGAACACGTGTTAGGTTCCCTAGTAGACAAATCTTGGTTATGTCCCGGAAAACTTGAGGTTTTAACTTTGGGCTACCCTAGGAGAAGAACTGAATTGTGGAAGGAAGTGGTGGTATGCATTCAAATGTTTAGTCTTAGATTTCTGTTTCTGGGGATCATTGTTTTGTAGGTTCTCTCAAAATGAAGTCACTACCTCTGCCTTTCTCTTGTTAGTTCCTGTAATCTCTGATGTCACGTTCAAGTTTTTGTACTTTAATTTCTTAGACTTTGGTTTTGTGAGCAACCATTCCATCTTGAACCGTATTGAATTTGCTGTCAGGTACAACAGACTCTCAGCCTGTTTCTTCAAGAGTAATGCTTTTGCTAGCAACTAGATATTGCATTTTTCTATTATGTTTAATAAGAACACCAGACAATTTCAAACTTGCTTCCTCAAGAATATTGTTCCATTCAGTCATAAGGTCCTTTTCAACATTATTCCACAAAGGAATTTTGTCAAGACTCAGTCCTCTAGGTCTTCTCTTATCCTCAAAGCTTGTGATACTATTTTATTAATGGTTTTGACATGATACATTTGCTCCCTTCTTCACTTTTCTTGGACATATTTTTATGCTTGTATTTTTGATGACTTCTGTTTGTTTACTGTTTTACTACAACATATACACATGCATAGTCATTTGCATTTATTCCATGCATTTTGATTTTTCCCCTACTTTTATAGTGTACAACTGATTTTATAGATGCTCCATTTTAAAAGTGATTTGATGAAGCCCTATGGGTGAAAGCGTTTTTGTTTTTAACACATTTTTGATTATAGTTTTTTTTTTAAATTTTGATAACATTTTTATCTGTAATGTTTCCTTACACTGCATCTTTTTCAAGGTTACTATAGTGGGTGTGTTTTTCTGGATTCAAGTGCCTGTTGTAGTGTGTGTGTGTGTGTGTGTATATATGTGTGTGTGTGTGTGTGTGTGTGTGTGTGTGTGTGTGTGTGTGTGTGTGTGTGTGTGTGTGTGTGTGTGTGTGTGTGTGTATATATATATATATATATATATATATATATATATATATATGTGTATATATATATATATATATATATATATATATATATATATATATATATATATATATGTGCATATATATATATATATATATATATATATATGTATATATATATATATATATATATATATATATATATATATATATATATATACACACATACACACACACACACATATACATATACACACACACACACACGTATATATATAATAAATATGCACACACATACATAGCTGGCGTTAGGCACCCGCAGCCGAGGGGAGCCCCAGATTATCTCCCTGCATACGAGGGCCTCCACATGAAGCAGCCGCAGGTTTCTGTCTCCTCCGCTCCTTGCTCAGTGCCTCATGGACATTTGCATGGCTGTGCAACTTCACCGCGCGATTACGTTTTTTTTTTAACTTGCCTGTAAGCTGCATTCAATCAGGTCTGCTTCAGTAAAACAAGGGACCCGATTGGCTGCAACAGCCAGGGAAGTAAATTCTAGTTTCTTGATTCGTTGCAGTAGCATCCAGGGAGTAAGTTTTAGTTTTTTTTTCTAACACGGAACTTCGAGAGGAAAGCCTAGCAAGGATAGTTGACAATATATTTGTTGTATATTAATGTGGGTATTAATGGAAAACATGGTCCAGTTTTTAGAATACTTGTAGGTCAGATTTGAAGGTTGTATCTTAAAATCATTTTACTGTATCGGATATTATGAATAAAGGAGTATCACATCTGTAAGTTTTCTATTATTGATGCATAATAACAGTTTTTCATTAGAGCACATTAAATTGTTTGTGTAAAAGTATCCAGAATGACAAAAGAAGCTTTGTGCATGACTGAAAAGCAATCATTTTGTAGAATAGCTCTGAGTTAGCGCACTGTTTTGCATAGGCCCATGACATTAAGTGATTAAGAGCAAATGTGTGCTACTGTTTCACAGCAGTTAATACCCATCAGCTGCTAATGGCTTAAGAATACTTGAGCAATGAAGAGCCAGCTGCATTGATGGCCTGGGGAGCTAATGTATTTCAGTGAATCAAGTTCTGCTTTTTAAAGACCAGTCCTTTTCAAACAATACTGGTGGTAGGAACGCATCGATGTGTAAGTGATGTTAGGCAAGACTTTTAGCTATAAAAAAGAACAATTCAACTTTAAGGGTGCACTTATCTGTAAAACTCACTTTTTAAAATTTATTCAGATATTTGAACATAGAAATGCATATTAACAGAAATGTGGCATATTTCCCATGGAAAATAGCACAGGAGGGGCTTTAGAATTAGCAACATCTCTGTGGAAAAAATATCAAAAAATATCAGCCATGACAGTT